>NW_021289517.1:59910-74549 GCF_002162155.2 Triticum dicoccoides
GCCGCACCGGTCCCTTCCCCGCACCCGAGCCCCTTCCCGCGGCCCGCCCCTGCGCGCTGGCGCCCTCGCCGCCCCCGCCGTCGCCGTCGCCAACCGTCCCCGCCGTAGCTGTCCAGCGCCGCCCCTGGTTAATTTTTATTTGGTTAATTATGTGTTTTTAATTTTTATTAGATTTATTACATGTTTCTAGATTTTCATATATGTATGTATGTATTTTTTAGATATATGTATTTTTTTATGTATGTATGTATTTTTTTACATGTTTTTCGTATGTATGTATGTATTTTTTCAATTGTGATTAATGATGTTTTAAAGTATACATATATGCAAGTTAGATTTTTAGAAGAGTTTTATCTTTATATGTTCTCTGATTTAGTATATTTTAGGTTAGTTTAATTTTTAGAATTTTTTTAAATATCTAGCTAGGAAAGGAAGAAGAAGAAAAAGAATGAGAGGAGAAAAAGGAAAATAAGAAGAGGAAGAAAGGAGAAGAAGAGGAGAGGAAGAAGAGGAGAAATAAATAAGAAGAGAAAAAAGAAGAAAAAGAAGAGGAGAAGAAGAAATGAATAGAGGAGAAAGAAGAAAAAAATAGAAATTTCTATTTTTTTCTTCTTTCTCCTCTATTCCTTTCTTCTTCTCCTTTTTTTTCTTCTTTTTTTTCTTTGATTGCTTCTCTTTTATTCCTTTCTTCTTCTCCTTTTTTTATTTCTTCTTTCGTCTTCTTATTTTTTATCGGGTATGTCATTGTCGATATACCCCCTCCCTAGAACTTCAACACGAGGGGGGTACCTATATACCCCCTCCCCGATAACATTATTTTCCCATGTATATGTATGTCGAATCGTTGTCGATATAACCCCCTCCCGGATAACTTCGACATGAGGGGCGGTCGATATATATACCCACTCTCGACCGTGATAACTTATACCACGGGAGCACCCCCCCCCCTCGGCCCTCTCGCTCGACCAAAACTCTCGAGGACACCCAAACCCTAGAGAAAAACAATGTTGGTCTCCTACCCCCTCTCGCTGCGCCCCTACCCGACAAATTCTCTCGAGGCCACCCAAATTTACCAAGTTAAAAGAGCTTTGTCGTCGAGGCCACCCCAAACCCTTGAAGTGTTGTGTCGAGGCCACACCAAACCCTTGAAGCGTTGTCTAGGCCACCCCAAACCCTAGAGAAGCAGCGTCGATGCCACTAATATGATTCCTTATTGTGATTAGCTAGCTAGTTCTATGTTTGCCACTAATATATATATCCATCTGTATCATGTTTGAATAATAATTGACATGTTGTAAATATTTGCAGAAACTATGGAGCACTCCCGAGACGAAGCAACAGAAGCGATGTCGGGGGAGATAATTGCACAAGTAAGTGATGTCGTTGCGTCGTTTCTCAACGACACCGATGGTCAGGAAGGACGGGGTGAAGAAGAGGGATATGTTCATGATGGCTCCGGTGACCCATTAATGCCAGTACAAGAAGAGGGCTATGTTCATGATGGTTCCGGTGACCCAATGGAGGTACAAGAAGGAGACCGTGATGACGGCTCCGGTGACCGAACCGAGTTTGGCCATATATATATATATATATATATATATATATATATATATATATATATATATATATATATATATATATATATATTAGTTAGCCTGTGCTGACTAGTTAATTGATGCATTCATTGTTTTCATATGTACACATATTAATTAACTCTCGTCTTTCTTCTTTTTTCTCTAGCCCTCCGGATCAAGCTCAACTTCGGTCAAGAAAGGAGGCCCGAAGAAAAGTTGTGCTCGGATGAAAGGTTTGAGATCACAGCAATCGCACGCGATGGCAAGCCGATTGAACCCATCTAGACAGGGGATGCATTTCGTGCTCAGTGCGGGGTTCTTGTTAGGGACAAGATCCCGATCAGTATCCAGCAACGGTTAAAGCCTAAGAATGAAGACCCTGAGGTGCCGACGTCTTATGTCTCCGATATGCAGAAAGAAGATCTTTGGACAACGCTTAAGGCAAATTTCACCCTACCACCAGAGGAGGATCCAGAGAAGCCAGTTAAAGAGGAATTGATCAAGTCTCATGCTCTTAAGAAGATGGCAGAACTATTCAGGAGGTGGAAGAATGAGCTGAAAACGTTTGTTGACAAAGAAGAGACACCAGAATTCACCGGCCGGTTTGAGAAGATCAGAGATCAATGGCCCGCATTTGTGGCCCACAAGACATCGGAAAAGAGTAAGAAGATGTCAGCGACAAACAAGATTAATGCTGCAAAGAAGAAGCATCACCATCGCACGGGGTCAGGTGGTTACCTCAAAGCTCGACCTTTGTGGGACAAGGCTAAGAATGACCTGATTGCTAAAGGGGTCGAACCAGAGACATTGAAATGGCCAGACCGTTGCCGGACTTGGTTCTTCGGGGTTGGCGGAACCTTGGACCCTGTATCAGGGAAGTGCGTTTGGACTGAAGAGCAACTACGAATACCCGTTAGGAGGCTTCAGGAGTATATCGAGAAAGCGCAGGAAGGGACGTTCATTCCAGATAGAGAGAACGATGAGCTCACAATGGCCCTAGGGAATCCTGAGCACCCTGGACGGACACGAGGCACGCCAGGCTCCCTTCCGTGGAAGGCTGGGTTTCTGAACGCAGGGGCTTATAAAACCCAGGAGAGGAGGAAGAAAGTGGAGCATAGCCAAGTGCATGCGCTGCACGAAAGGGTACAAGGGCTAGAGGAACGAGAAGCAGATCGCAACAAACGACCTGCCGAAGCTTCCCCTGAAGCTACCCCGCCATCTCAACGGAGAAGTAGCGTGGCTTCCACCGAGCAGACTCAGCAGCTGGAGCCTGTCTTCACGGGCTACCCCGTGGATGCTATCATAGAGTCTCAACATTGTCACCTTATGACGCGATGGATAACATCGAAAGTCAAGGCGGCTGTTGGCTCTGTTATACCTAATGAACTTGGCTCAACCTACCACGGCCAGCCGATTCCAGAAGGATATGCTAGGTGATGGTGGATCAAATAACGGACGGATTTGAGGACCTTGAGCTTGACCACCCTACGGGTGAAGGGGAGATTCGGCTGGGTTCTTCTCTGAAGACTCCATGCCTATGGCGGAAGGAGCTCATCAACCTTCTGAAATGGATGCCTCCGCCTCCTCCTCCTCCTCCGGTGAGTCAAGGCACTCCGCCTCCTCCTCCGCCTCCTCCAGCGAGTGATCAGGGCACTCAGCCTCCTTCTCCGACGTGTGGCTGCACTCCGCCTCCTTCTCCGCCTGCACCGGCGTGCCCGAGCAGCCAGCTGCCTCCTCCTTCTCTGCCTCGTCAACAAGGGCGGAAGAGACCCGCCGCCGCTCCGGCTTCTCTGGCGCGGGGTCCTTCTCCTCCGCCTCATAAGAAAGGAAAGACAGCCACAACCGCTCCGTCTGCTCCGGCGTCTAGTAGTACAGCCAGAGGCAGGCAATACAGATACGGTCCTTCTCTGAAGACTCCAGAGAAGTTACCATATGAGAGGAGCCAGGAGGAAAACGCGAAGATCGTGCAAGCCGAAGTGACCAACTTCTTTGAAGGGGTCAAAGCAAAGAAAAATCCACTTCCGGAGGAGAAGATAGATCCGGTAAAAGCGAAGCGTACTCTGGCTGCCCTCACGAAACCACCAAAGTCTCCGGTGAAAGACAACTATGAACGCATTCTTACAAAGTCATTTATCGAAGCGGAGCGGTCGGGAAGTACTGTCAGTGCTCAAAGGTTAGCAGAACGACGAGCCGAGAAAAAAGTTACCCAGCTTGGTGAACAAGCGAACCAATTGTTTCCCTCGCTCTAGGTGTCTAGCATCGTCGCGAATCATCCGGGCGGGATGGTGCCCGGTTATAATGATCTTGGAGATTACCTGCCCGATGATGCACATTTTGATTTCTTTGAGGTGGACGAACACATATACGTGTACGGGAAGCCTCTCGTCAAAGATGAAAAATCTCTAACAATGATGATGCGAAGATTCCATGATTGGTATATGAAAACCTGCAGAGAGTCTGAGGGGAGGAATATTTTGACGCTCAGAGTTAAAGAGGAGCATGACCTCGTTGGAATTGATTTGTTGAATGTTCCATTTGAGGAGTTCTTCGAGTTTTTCAATCTAAAGGCCCTCGATAAGTTAATGATCACTTGCTACTGCCTGTAAGTAGTACTACTTCTGTCATTAAGTCTCTATATATAGGTTAGCTCTTTCATTGCATGTATTTTTAATTATTCTCACTATATTATGCAGATTGAAGATCGCCGAATTGAAGAAAAGACAAATCGGTGATATTGGGTTCATTAACACAAATCTCATAGATGCATATATGGTCAAATTTCAGGCCAAAGACACCGAGGCCAAGCTGCTACAATCGTTTATGTTAAATCAAAACAAAGCTATAATACTCTTCCCTTACGAATTCCAGTGAGTGATACTGTCTTGTGCATATTCGGTTTCCCTTATTAGTCGAGGTTATAGTAATGTAATTGATGAGTTATGCATGCGTGCGCAGCTTCCACTATATTCTCCTAGAGATTAAGCTTGAGCAGGGACTAGTAACCGTCTTAGACTCGAGATGAAAAGATCCCAAGAAGTACGCAGACATGACTGAAATTCTAGAGAAATAAGTTAAATCGATCATTATTGCACCATATCGGCAACTTCAATTTGTTCATTTCCTGATATCAAGTAATTGTTTTCTTTGTCTGGCAGGGTTTGGAGTAAATTCACCTCAAAAACTCTGGGACTGCCGAAGAAGCTGCAATTTAGACACCCGAAAGTAAGTACTATAGTATCATATACGTTCCACGAATCTCCTAGTGATTCAAACGCTAGTTTCATCAATACCATTTAGCATGCCTGCTAATTATCAGTTTGATTGATCTCTATTTCTTGTAAAGTGGTTGTGGCAGGAAGAAGGGACAAATTAATGTGGATACTACATTTGTGAGTCCATCCGCCACACGACCTATGAGCGGGGCTACTCCGAGAAACAATATGAAGTGCGTAAATAATTATATTCACAATTTTATTTTATTACCATCATTTGTGTTCAGTTTCATTTATTCATATATATGTATTGACCCCCTTCTTCAAATTAGATATTTCGGATGCGAGGTGAACTCCTAGCACCAGATCGTATGCGTGGAATTCAAGAGGAATTGGCGGCATTCTTTCTTGACCACGTGATCGCTAAAGACGGAGAATACTATGTGGACCCTGATGCATTCAATTTTCATTAGGAGATTATATTGTAAAAGATACTTATATTGTATATATGTAGCCAGTAGCGTCGGATAGATATACGAGAACTTGTTGTTCGACCAATCTCTTAGAAATGGAGAGGTGGTCGATATCACTTCTCTTTCTATGCATCTGTTCATGACGATCTTCTGTTTCCTTCATTTGCTTAACTAGCTAGCGTGTCTAGTCCTCTCTATACGTATAGTACGTAGCATCGACCAAGCACGCAGATAAGAAAGGACACTTCTCTCTATTAATTAGCTAGCTAACACAATATATGAAACACCTAAATTAACCCCCCAAAACCCCCAAACCCTCCCCCCTTTCAAAAAAACCCTAGTACCTAAGATGCTGACGCGTGGATGCCTATTGGTCCCGGTTGGTGCCACCAACCGGGACCAAAGGGCCTCCTACCTGGGCTCGCCGCACCGGCCACATGGAGGACCATTTGTCCCGGTTTATGCAAGAACCAGGACTAAAGGTTAAGGGCATTAGTATCGAGACTTTAGTCCCGGTTCAAAAACCGGGACAAATGGCCCTCACGAACCGGGACAATAGGTCCTTTTTCTACTAGTGGACGATGCTGGACGGCCATCGACCAAAGAATGTGAAGCTGCGACAGGCCGGCAGCGGGCTTCACAGGCTTTGGGACGTGGAGTTGGTGATCAGGTACGGCCACATGTACCTGTGTCATGGTTGGGAGCAGTTCTACCGTGCCTACGACTTGCGGCACGGGTACTTCCTTCTCTTCAGGTACGACGATGATGCCATGCTCACCGTGAAGGTGTTCAACACGACTATGTATCACACGCGCTACCAGGACGACAATGACGCCAGTACGTTCTGCCTCTTCTTCCTCTACATTTTGCTTTGTCTCACATCGATTGTTAACGGTCATTGTTGCATTTGGTCAGGCAATGGGAGCAGCAACAGCAACTCTGGCTACAGCCAAAGCAGCAGCGACTCTGGCTGCAGCAAAAGCAGCAGCGAGGATGATCCGAAATGGATTGGGGAAGAAGAGGAGCAGAGTGGGGATGAGGAGGTGTAGGCTGACGATGGGCAACAGATGGTGGTGGCTGAGGATGACGCAGCGATGGTGGTGGCTGACGATGGGCAAGAGATGGTGGTGGCTGAGGATGACCTATCGATGGTGGTGGTGCCTGAAGATGGCCTCGCGATTGTGGCGGTGCCTGACAATGACCTCGTGATGGTGGTGGCGCCGGCGATCCCACAGCCGGAAGACATGACCGTGCCAATTGTGGTAGAAGATTACATCCCACTGCCTCCACCGCCTTGCCGCTCTTGGCGCATCAGGATGAGGAAGGAGAAGAAGGATGAGGAGTGAACTATGTCAGATATGTCAGATCTCCAGAATGATCTATATATATTTAGCTTTGTTTCCTCCGATGATGAGGACATGACTACCTTGGATACGACCAAAAATATTGCATACATGCATATTTGTCAGGTGATTTCTAGTGCAAACTATTCAATAATCTATTTATGTTATCCAGAACAAAAATACTTCACACACTTTTGTGTTTTGTCTAATTGCAGGTGTATGGGACATTTGTACGATCCACATATGAAGATAAGAGAGAAAGTACTTGCTGTTCAAAAAGTTCTCTCACGTCACTTTTGGGCCAAGAGAAGATAAGAGTCCAAGTCTCTCACGTTCTGGATTCAGATTCAGACTACACAGACATACCTGACTCAAAACGCCAACAACTTTTTAATACGGACTCCGAATTGGGTGATTCTTTTTTTATTGGAATCTAGATTTTGTGATCTTTCCAGCCCAATTGGATTCACCTTAAAATTCATCCGGAGCATTGAGATATCAACGAAACAATCTGACGCTGCAGCAGAATCCGAGTCAAACAACAAGTCCAAAGGTGTTGCATCACCTTCACTTGGGCCCATGAGCCTTGTACGACCTAGGGTTGGTTTTAGGCTGCCTTGGGACATTCTCCCACCTCCTTGGCCGCCACCCCTTGCTCCTATATAAGTAGATCCATCTAGTAGCTTTTTCGTTGGGATTTGTTTAGTTAAAAGTTAGCCATTGCAACTTTGTGTGCTTCGTTTGTGTCCAACGACCAGACCAAGACCACTTTTCGGATCCCCACCATTATCAATACTTCAAACATATTCGCAACATTCAGATTGCTTTTATCATATTCTTGCTTGTTCTTTGATTGCTTGCAGGAATAGACCTTCGTGGTCAGGTTGATCGTGCTCCGGCGTGGTCAATAACCTCTCGGAGTTGGTTTAGCGATTGCTAAGGCGCAATGTCGTTGCACATTTGTAGTCGGATCGTCAAAGTCATCTCCACCAAATCGATAGTTATCATCTCATCGAAAGATCGGGACACCTCCGCCTCTATCATCCGAGATAACATAAGTTAGCTCTAATATGCTAAGTTATCTCTAATATATATGCTTAGTTTCCTAGGTTTGCTCAATAATGACATACACTTGGCTTAATTGTGTAAAAAAATGGCATAATTTTGCTTAGTTAACTCAAAAATGGCATAATTAGTTAAGTTAGCTCCGAAATGACCCATTTAACCTAGGTTAGCTCCAATATGATCCATTTTACCTAGGTTAGCTTCAAAATGACCAAGTTTACCTAGGTTAGCTTCAATTTGATCCATTTTAGCTAGGTTAGCTCCTAAATGACCTAGTTTACCTAGGTTAGCTCCAAAATGACAAAGTTTACCTAGGTTAGCTCCAATATGATCTATTTTAGCTAGGTTAGCTCCAAAATGATCAAGTTTACCTAGGTTAGATCCAATATGATCCATTTGAGCTAGGTTAGCACCAAAATGATCAAGTTTACCTAGGTTAGCTCCAATATGATCCATTTTAGCTAGGTTAGCTCCAGAATGACCTAGTTTACCTAGGTTAGGTCCAAAATGACCTAGTTTACCTAGGTTAGCTCCAAAATGACCAATATGGCATAATACGCTTAGTTCACTCAAAGATGGCATAATTAGCTAGGTTAGCTCCATTTTACCTAAGTATGCTTACTTCTTATTCCAGTCTTCTTCTTCTTCTTGATTTTCTTCTTCTATATGTTCTTCTTCTTCTTCTAACTTTCTTGTTTCCCATTTCGTAGATCTCATTTAATTCACGGAAGCTTTCATGGATGGAGTGCTTCTTTTCCCTTTCTGCTTTTATTTTGTATTGATGAACTTGCATGGATGGAACTTGTTTTATATGGATGGACGAATAACGGTGTTGGATGAACAGTGTGAAACTTTTGTAATATGTATGGATGGAACTATGTGTTGGTTATGTATGTATATATAATGAACCTTGTGTGTTGGATATGTCTTTTGTGAAATTTGTGTGTTGAAACTTGTGTGTTCAAATTGAATGAATTTAAGAAAAAACAAAAAAATAGGGGTTATACAGGATCTTTGCCGTCCGCTGGCGGACGGCAAAGAAATTTGCAATCAGCCAGCAGATGGCAAAGGTACCACGTGGCAGCTCCCTGTACGACCTAGGGGCTGTCCTATTTGGTTACACTAGTAGAAAACCCCCACTAGTCCCGATTGGTTAGGGCCTTTTGTCCCAGTTCTTGAACCGAGACTAAAGGGTCGTTAATAATGCTCAAGACCTTTAGTACCGGTTCTAACACGAACCGGGACAGTTGGGCCTCCACGTGGCCCGTGCGCTGAGCCCGGGCAGGAGGGCCTTTGGTCCCGGTTGGTGGCACCAACCGGGACCAAAAGGCATCCACGCGTCAGCATTTCAGGGGCTGGGTTTTTTGTTTTTTTTTGAAGGGGGGGGGGGTTGGGGGTTTTGGGGAGTTAATTTAGGTGTTTCATATATTGTGTTAGCTAGCTAATTAATAGAGAGAAGTGTCCTCTCTTATGTCCGTGCTTGGTCGACGCTACGTACTATACATAGAGAGGCCCTCGACACGCTAGCTAGTAAGAAAATGAAGGAAACCATTAAGTACAGAAGTTCGTCATGCATACCGAGAGAAGTGATCAATCGACTTCTCCTTCTCCGAGAGATTGGTCGAACAACAAGTTTTCGTATTATCTATCCGACGCTACTGGCTACATACATATACAATATGTAAGATCTCTTACAATTCCCTAGCATTTGAAATCAACTTCCACATGGTATTCTCCGGCTTTATTGATGACGTGGTCAAGAAAGAATCCCGCCAATTCCTCTTGAATTGCTTTCATGCGATCTTGTGGTAGGAGTTCATTCCGCATCTGCCACGTCTAATTTGAAGAAGGGGGTTAATACATATATGAATGAAACTCAACAGAAATGATGGTGTAATAAAATGAAATTGTGAATATTATTGCTTACGCACTTCATATTGTCTTTTAGAGTAGCCCCGCTTACTTTTCAAAGTCACGTTGTAGATGAACTTGCACACGTAGTATCCACAGAAATCATTCCCTTGTTCCTGCCACAAGCACTTTACGAGAAATAGAGGTCAATCAAACTGATAATGAAGCATTATAAATGGCATTGATGAAAGTATAGCTATAGAATCAACGGGAGATGAGCGCAACTAGCTAGCTAGTAGTACCTCCTTTCGGGTATGTATATCGCAGCTCCTTCGGTAGTCCCGGAGCTTCTGTGGTGAACTGTTTCCAAACCCTGCAAGACAAAGAAAGTAATTATTATTACTTGAGATATCAGGAAATGAACAAAAAGTTGCCGATATGGTGCGATAATGATCGATTGAACTTACTTGTTGAGCAATTTAGTCCTGTCCGCATAGGTTTCGGGATCTTTTCGTCTCGAGTATAAGACGGTTACTAGTCCCCGCTCAAGCTTAATCTCCAAAAGAACATAGTGGAAGCTGCGCACGCATGCATAACTCATCAATTACATTACTATAACCTCGCTCGAGTAATACGGGAAACCGAATATGCACACGACAGTAATACTCACTCGAAGTTGTAAGGAAAGATTATTAAATCTTTGTTTTGATTTTTGATCAACGATTGTAGCAACTTGGCCTCGGCCTCTTTGGCGTTCTTTTTAACCTGAAATTCATCTATGATATTTGTGTTAATGAACCCAATATCATACATTTCTTGTTTTTTGCACTCGACGATCTTCAATCTGCATAATATAGTGAGGATAATTAATTATAAATACATGCAATGAAAGAGCCGAGCTATATATAGAGACTTAATGACAGAAATAGTACTTACAGACAGTAGAGAAAGACCATTAATTTATTGAGGGCCTTTTGATTGAAGAACTCGAAGAACTCCTCAAACTGAAGAGGCAACAGATCAGTTCCAAGAAGGTCGTGCTCCTCTTTAATTCTCAGATACAAAGTATTCGTCCCCCCAGACTCTCTGCAGGTTTTCATGTACCAATTATGGAATCTTCGCATCATCGTTGTTTGAGATTTTTCATCTTTGACGAGAGGCTTCCCGTACTCGTATCTGTGTTTGTCCACCTCCAAGAAATCAAAATGTACATCATCAGGTAGGTAATCTCTAAGATTTGTATAACCGGGCACCATCCCTGGAGCATTAGCAACGATGTCGCTAGACACGTTGAGCGGGGGGCACGATTGCTTTGCTTGTTCGCCTAGCTGGGCAATTTTTTTCCCAGCTGCTCGTTCTTTTAACCTTTGATCACTGACAGTACTTCCCGACCGCTCCGCTTGGAGATATGCCTTTTCAGTAATGCGCTCATAGTTGGTTTTCGGTGGAGACTTTGGTGGTTTCCTCAGAGCATCAATAGTGCGCTTTGCTTTCACCGGATCTACCTTCTCCTCCGGACGTGGATGTCTCTTTGCTTTCAACCCTTCAAAGAAGTCCTTCACTTGTCTGCACGATCTTCTCGTTTTCCTCCTCGGTCCTCTCGTACGGTAACTTCTCTAGAGGCTTGAGAGATGGACCGTATCTGTATTGCCTGCCGGCTCTGGCTGTACTGCTAGACGCCGGAGAAGACGGAGCGGCTGCGGTTGTCTTCTTTCGTGCTTGCTTATGAGGCGGAGGAGAAGGACTATGACGCGCTGGAGCAGTCGGGGCGGCGGCGGGTCTCTTCTGCCCTTGCTGGCAAGGCGGAGAAGGAGGAGGTAGCTGGCTGCTCGGCCGCGCCAGCGCAGGCGGAGAAGGAGGCAGAGTGCCGCCACGCGTCGAAGAAGGAGGATGAGTGCCCTGATCACTCGCTGGAGGAGGCGGAGGAGGAAGCGGAGTGCCCTGACTCGTCGGATGAGGAGGAGGAGGCGGAGGCGTCCAGTTCGGAAGGTTGATGAGCTCCTTCCACCATAGGCATGGAGTCTTCAGACAGGAACCCAGCCGAATCTCCCCTTCACCCGTAGGGTGGTCAAGCTCAAGGTCCTCAAATCCGTCCGTTATTTGATCCACCATCACCCTAGCATATCCTTTTGGAATCGGCTGGCCATGGTAGGTTGAGCCAGGTTCATTAGGTATAACAGTGCCAACAGCCGCCTTGACTTTCAATGTCATCCATCGCGTCATAAGGTAGCAATGTTGAGACTCTGTGATAGCATCCACAGGGTAGCCCGTGAAGACAGGCTCCAGCTGCTGAGTCTTCTTGGTGGAAGCCACGCTGCTTCTCCGCTGAGATGGCGGGGTAGCTTCAGGGGAAGCTTCGGCAGGTCATTTGCTGTGATCTGCTTCTCGTTCCTCTAGCTCTTGTACCCTTTCGTGCAGCTTCTGTAGTTGGCTATGCTCCATTTCTTCCTCCTCTCCTGGGTTTTGTAACCCCCTGCGTCTGGAAACCCAGCCTTCCACGGAATGGAGCCTGGCGTGGCTCGTGTCCGTCCAGGGTGCTCAGGATTCCCGAGGGCCATTGTGAGCTCGTCCTTCTCTTTGTCTGGAACGAACGTCATTTCCTGTGCTGCGGCGATATAGTGCTGAAGCTTCCTGACGGGTATTCACAGTTGCACTTCCGACCAAATGCACTTCCCTGATACAAGGTCCAAGGTTCTGCCAACCCCGAAGAACCAAGTCCGGCAACGAACTGGCCATCTCAATGTCTCTTGTTCGACCCCTTAAGATATCAGGTCATTCTTAGCCTTGTCCCACAAAGGTCGGGCTTTGAGGTAACCACCTGACCCCATGCGATGGTGATGCTTCTTCTTCGCAGCATTAATCTTGTTTGTCGCTGACATCTTCTTACTCTTTTCCGATGTCTTGTGGGCCACAAATGCGGGCCATTGATCTCTAATCTTCTCAAACCGGCCGGTGAATTCTGGTGTCTCTTCATTGTCGACAAACGTTTTCAGCTCATTCTTCCACCTCCTGAATAGTTCTGCCATCTTCTTAAGAGCATGAGACTTGATCAATTCCTCTTTAACTGGCTTCTCTAGATCCTCCTCTGGTGGTAGGGTGAAATTTGCCTTAAGCGTTGTCCAAAGATCTTCTTTCTGCATATCAGAGACATAAGTCGTCGGCACCTCAGGGTCTTCCTTCTTTGGCTTTAAGCATTGCTGGATACTGATCTGGATCTTATCCCTAACAAGAACCCCGCACTGAGCACGAAATGCATCCCTTGTCCGGATGGGTTCAATCGGCTTGCCATCGCGTGCGATTGCTGTGATCTCAAACCTTTCATCCGAGCGCAACTTTTTCTTCGGGCCTCGTTTCTTTACCGAAGTTGAGCTCGATCCGGAGGGCTAGAGAAAAAGAAGAAAGATGATTAATTAATATCTGTACATATGAAAACAATGAATGCATCAATTAACTAGTCAGCACGGGCTTAACTAATATATATATACCTGGCTGGACTCAGTTCGGTCACCGGAGCAGTCAGCACGGTCTCCTTCTTGTACCTCCATTGAGTCATCGGAGCCATCATGAACATAGCCCTCTTCTTGTACCGGCATTAATGGGTCATGGGAGCCATCATGAACATAGCCCTCTTCTTGACCCAGTCCTTCCTGACCATCGGTGTCGTTGAGAAATGACGCAACGACATCACTTCCTTGTGCGATTATCTCCCCCAACATCGCTTCTGTTGCTTCGTCTCGGGAGTGCTCCATAGTTTCTGCAAATATTTACAACATGTCAATTATTATTCAAACATGGTACAAATGGATATATATTAGTGGCAAACATAGAACTAGCTAGCTAATCATAATAAGGAATCATGTTAGTGGCCTCGACGCTGCTTCTCTAGGGTTTGGGGTGGCCTAGACAATGCTTCAAGGGTTTGGGGTGGCCTCGACACAATGCTTGAAGGGTTTGGGGTGGCCTCGACGACAACACTCTTTTAACTTGGTAAATTTGGGTGGCCTCGAGAGAGTTTGTCGGGTAGGGGCACGGCGGGAGGGGGCAGGAGACCAGCATCGTTTTTTCTCTAGGGTTTGGGTGTCCTCGAGAGTTTGGTCGAGCGAGAGGGCCGAGGGGGGTGCTCCCGTGGTATAAGTTATCATGGTCGAGAGGGGGGATATATATCGACAGCCCCTCATGTCGAAGTTATCCGGGATGGGGTTATATCGGCAACGATGCGACATACATATACATGGGAAAATAATGTTATTGGGGAGGGGGTATATCGGTACCCCCCCCCTCGTGTTGAAGTTCTCGGGAGGGGGTATATCGACAACGACATACCCGATAAAAAATAAGAAGACAAAAGAAGAAATAAAAAGAGGAGAAGAAGAAAGGAATAGAAGAGAAGCAATCGAAGAAAAAAAAGAAGAAGAAAAAAGGAGAAGAAGAAAGGAATAGAGGAGAAAGAAGAAAAATAGAAATTTATTTATTTCTCCTCTTCTTCCTCTCCTCTTCTTCTCCTTTCTTCCTCTTCTTATTTTCCTTTTTCCTCTCCTTCTTTTTCTTCTTCTTCCTTATCTTCCTAGCTAGATCTATAATACTAATCTAAAAATGTAACTTTTTCATATATAAAACTTTTTCTTCTTCTTCCTTCTTCCTTCTCTTCCTTCTTTTCCTAAATATATAAAACTTTTCTAAAAATGAAACTAACCTAAAATGTACTAAATCAGAGAACATATATAGATAAAACTAACCTAAAATGTACCCAAATGTACTAAAAATCTAACTTTTATATGCAGAGAGAACATACATACTTATATACATTTTTATAAAAAGGCAAAAAACAAATCATCATGTATATGAACAAAAAATCTAAAAAAAGGACATATAATCAGATATACATACCATACATATACTCACACATACACATATAATCTGGAAAAAAACATCATATATATGTGAAAAACATAGG
This sequence comes from Triticum dicoccoides, assembly GCF_002162155.2. NCBI lineage: Eukaryota > Viridiplantae > Streptophyta > Magnoliopsida > Poales > Poaceae > Triticum > Triticum dicoccoides. The sequence goes on from NW_021289517.1 coordinate 74,383, forward strand.
AGAGGACAGGGGGGCGGCGCCGGCCTGCCAAGGAGAGGTGCGTTGTGGTCGGGGCAGGGGCAGAGGCACGGCGCCAGCGTCAGTGTAGAGGGTGGCGACGGCAGCGTGGTCGGTAGGGGCGACGGCGGTGTGGTCGGGGCAGGGGCGATGGCATCGACGGGGCAGAG
>NW_021289517.1:75123-76364 GCF_002162155.2 Triticum dicoccoides
GATGGGGCGGGTCGGGGGCGCGGCAGAGGCACGACGAGGGCGCGCGGCGTGGTCGGGGGGCCAGGGGCGACGGCGGCACGGTCGGGGCGGGGCAACGACGGCGTGGTCGGGGGCGCGGCAGAGGCACGGCGAGCTCGGGCAGCCTGGCAGCATCGTTGGAGGGATCGAAGAACTGACGAAATTTTCACGGTTGCTGGCTTATATAGCAAAGCCATTGGTACCGGTTGGTGCCATGAACCGGTACCAATGCACCCCCTTTAGTCCCGGTTGGTGCCACCAACCAGGACCAAAGCCCCCTGTGCTGCCCGCGTCGTGGCCAAAGTTTAGTCCCACCTTGCTAGTTGACAGGGGCGCGCAGTGGTTTATAAGCCCCACTGCCACACCCCTCTCGAGCTCCTCTGCACTGCAGGCTTACATGCCTACTTGCTAGTGCTTTGCCTGATGGGCCTTCTGGGCCTACTGCGGGCCTGAATCCTGGCCCATGGATGGGTTTCTAGTCGTATTCAGGCCGGCCCAGTTGGTGGCAAAAAAAATTCCCAGCTTCTTTTGTTTTCTTTTTTGCTTTATTTATTTTGTTTTATTTCTACTTACAACAAAATACTTATTTATTTTATTTTATTTTGATTATAATTACTTATTAATATTATTTTATGATAATTCTTTTTGCTATTAAAGTTTCTAACAAAAAAAGTTCTTTATGAAAATTCTTTTTGCTTTTAATGATTTTGAACAGAAAATACTTTGATAATTTTAGTTTCATAAATTTTATTTATGTTATTAAAGTTTTTTTGTTTCTACTTATCCATTTTATTAAAGTTTATATTATTTTGTTTCAAATTACTTATTTATTTTATTTTATTTTGTTTCTGACTTCATTTGTTATTTTTCATGCATTTACTGATTATTTTGAGCTATAAGACCATGAAATTGAAAAGCATTTGAAATGAACTCTGAAAAGGTTACAAGTTGGCATGGTATCATCATTTCACCCACATAGCATGTGCAAGAAAGTAGAGAGGCTTACAGCAAAAACAGGATGCACTTCGTGTACAAAACAGACAATCTCCTTCGAAGTATCAGGGTTTCATACGGAAACTCGTCTGTTACAAAGGGATTTCATTTCTTTTGAAATTATTTGAACCCTCTTGTTTTTCTGTGTTCAAAATGCACCATTCAAAGCCACATCATCAATTTACAACCCTTTCTGACTTCATTTGTTATTTTTCATGCATTTACTGATT
>NW_021289517.1:77165-78133 GCF_002162155.2 Triticum dicoccoides
GGGTTTCATATGGAAACTCGTCTGTTACAAAGGGATTTCATTTGTTTTGAAATTATTTGAACCTCCTTGTTTTTCTATGTTCAAAATGCACCATTCAAAGCCACATCATCAATTTACAACCCTTTCTGACTTCATTTGTTATTTTTTATGCATTTACTGATTATTTTGAGCTATAAGACCATGAAATTGAAAAGCATTTGAATTGAACTCTGAAAAGGTTCCAAGTAGGCATGGTACCATCATTTCACCCACATATCATGTGCAATAAAGTAGAGAGGCTTACGGCAAAAACTGGATGGACTTCGTGTACAAAACAGACAATCTCCTTCGAAGTATCAGGGTTTCATACCGAAACTCGTCTGTTACAAAGGGATTCATTTCTTTTGAACTTATTTGAACCCCCTTGTTTTTCTTTGTTCAAAATGCACCATTAAAAGCCACATCATCAATTTACAACCCTTTCTGACTTCATTTGTTTTTTTTCATGCATTTACTGATTATTTTGAGCTATAAGACCATGAAATTGAAAAGCTTTTGAAATGAACTCTGAAAAGGTTCCAAGTTGGCATGGTATCATCATTTCACCCACATAGCATGTGCAAGAAAGTAGAGAGGCTTACGGCAAAAACTGGATGCACTTCATGTACAAAACAGACAATCTCCTTCGAAGTATCAGGGTTTCATATGGAAACTCGTCTGTTACAAAGGGATTTCATTTCTTTTGAACTTATTTGAACCCCCTTGTTTTTCTGTGTTCAAAATGCACCATTCAAAGCCACATCATCAATTTACAACCCTTTCTGACTTCATTTGTTATTTTTCATGCATTTACTGATTATTTTGAGCTATAAGACCATGAAATTGAAAAGCATTTGAAATGAACTCTGATAAGGTTCCAAGTTGGCATGGCATCATCATTTCACCCACATAGCACGTGCAAGAAAGTAGAGAGGCTTACGGCAAAAACT
>NW_021289517.1:78143-81269 GCF_002162155.2 Triticum dicoccoides
TTTGAAATGAACTCTGAAAAGGATCCAAGTTGGCATGGTATCATAATTTCACCCACATAGCATTTGCAAGAAAGTAGAGAGGCTTACGGCAAAAACTGTATGCACTTTGTGTACAAAAACAGACAATCTCCTTCGAAGTATCAGGGTTTCATACGGAAACTCCTCTGTTACAAAGGGATTTCATTTCTTTTGAACTTATTTGAACCCCCTTGTTTTTCTGTGTTCAAAATGCACCATTCAAAGCCACATAATCAATTTACAACCCTTTCTGACTTCATTTGTTATTTTTCATGCATTTACTGATTATTTTGAGCTATAAGACCATGAAACTGAAAAGCATTTGAAATGTACTCTGAAAAGGTTCCAAGTTGGCATGGTATCATCATTTCACCCACATAGCATGTGCAAGAAAGTAGAGAGGCTTACGGCAAAAACTGGATGCACTTCGTGTACAAAACAGACAATCTCCTTCGAAGTATCAGGGTTTCATAGGGAAACTCGTCTGTTACAATGGGATTTCATTTCTTTTGAAATTATTTGAACCTCCTTGTTTTTCTATGTTCAAAATGCACCATTCAAAGCCACATCATCAATTTACAACCCTTTCTGACTTCATTTGTTATTTTTCATGCATTTACTGATTATTTTGAGCTATAAGACCATGAAATTGAAAAGCATTTGAAATGAACTCTGAAATGGTTCCAAGTAGGCATGGTATCATCACTTCACCCACATATCATGTGCAATAAAGTAGAGAGGCTTACGGCAAAAACTGGATGCACTACGTGTACAAAACAGACAATCTCCTTCGAAGTATCAGGGTTTCATACGGAAACTCGTCTGTTACAAAGGGATTCATTTCTTTTGAACTTATTTGAACCCCCTTGTTTTTCTTTGTTAAAAATGCACCATTCAAAGCCACATCATCAATTTACAACCCTTTCTGACTTCATTTGTTTTTTTCATGCATTACTGATTATTTTGAGCTATAAGACCATGAAATTGAAAAGCTTTTGAAATGAACTCTGAAAAGGTTCCAAGTTGGCATGGTATCATCATTTCACCCACATAGCATGGGCAAGAAAGTAGAGAGGCTTACGGTAAAAACTAGATGCACTTCGTGTACAAAATAGACAATCTCCTTCGAAGTATCAGGGTTTCATACGGAAACTCGTCTGTTACAAAGGGATTTCATTTCTTTTGAACTTATTTGAACCCCCTTGTTTTTCTGTGTTCAAAATGCACCATCCAAAGCCACATCATCAATTTACAACCCTTTCTGACTTCATTTGTGATTTCTCATGCATTTACTGATTATTTTGAGCTATAAGACCATGAAATTGAAAAGCCTTTGAAATGAACTCTGAAAAGGATCCAAGTTGGAATGGGATCATCATTTCATCCACATAGCATGTGCAAGAAAGTAGAGAGGCTTACGGCAAAAACTGTATGCACTTCGTGTACAAAACAGACAATCTCCTCCGAAGTATCAGGGTTTCATACGGAAACTCGTCTGTTACAAAGGGATTTCATTTCTTTTGAAACTATTTGAACCCCCTTGTTTTTCTGTGTTCAAAATGCACCATTCAAAGCCACATCGTCAATTTACAACCCTTTCTGACTTCATTTGTTATTTTTCATGCATTTACTGATTATTTTGAGCTATAAGACCATGAAACTGAAAAGCATTTGAAATGAACTCTGAAAAGGTTCCAAGTTGGCATGGTATCATCATTTCACCCACATAGCATGTGCAAGAAAGTAGAGAGGCTTACGGCAAAAACTGGATGCACTTCATGTACAAAACAGACAATCTCCTTCGAAGTATCAGGGTTTCATATGGAAACGCGTCTGTTACAAAGGGATTTCATTTCTTTTGAAATTATTTGAACCCCCTTGTTTTTCTATGGTCAAAATGCACCATTCAAAGCCACATCATCAATTTACAACCCTTTTTGACTTCATTTGTTATTTTTGATGCATTTACTGATTATTTTGAGCTACAAGACCATGAAATTGAAAAGCATTTGAAATGAACTCTGAAAAGGTTCCAAGTTGGCATGGTATCATCATTTCAAACACATAGCATGTGCAATAAAGTAGAGAGGCTTACGGCAAAAACTGGATGCACTTCATGTACAAAACAGACAATCTCCTTCGAAGTATGCGTGTTTCATACAGAAACTCGTCTGTTACAAAGGGAGTTCATTTCTTTTGAACTTATTTGAACCCCCTTGTTTTTCTGTGTTCAAAATGCACCATTCAAAGCCACATCATCAATTTACAACCCTTTTTGACTTCATTTGTAATTTTTCATGCATTTACTGATTATTTTGAGCTATAAGACCATATAATTGAAAAGCATTTGAAATGAACTCTGAAAAGGTTCCAAGTTGGCATGGTATCATCATTTCACCCACATAGCATGTGCAATAAAGTAGAGAGGCTTACGGTAAAAACTGGATGCACTTCGTTTACAAAATAGACAATCTCCTTCGAAGTATCAGAGGTTCATACGGAAACTCGATTGTTACAAAGGGATTTCATTTCTTTTGAAATTATTTGAACCCTCTTGTTTTTCTGTGTTCAAAATGCACCATTCAAAGCCACATCATCAATTTACAACCCTTTCTGACTTCATTTGTTATTTTTCATGCATTTACTAATTATTTTGAGCTATAAGACCATGAAATTGAAAAGCCTTTGAAATGAACTATGAAAAGGATCCAAGTTGGCATGGTATCATAATTTCACCCACATAGCATGTGCAAGAAAGTAGAGAGGCTTACGGCAAAAACTGTATCCACTTCGTGTACAAAAACAGACAATCTCCTTCGAAGTATCAGGGTTTCATACGGAAACTCGTCTGTTACAAAGGGATTTCGTTTCTTTTGAACTTATTTGAACCCCCTTGTTTTTCTGTGTTCAAAATGCACCATTCAAAGCCACATCATCAATTTACAACCCTTTCTGACTTCATTTGTTATTTTTCATGCATTTACTGATTATTTTGAGCTATAAGACCATGAAACTGAAAAGCATTTGAAATGAACTCTGGAAAGGTTCCAAGTTGGCATGGTATCATCATTTCACCCACATAGCATGTGCAAGAAAGTAGAGAGGCTT
>NW_021289517.1:81279-81991 GCF_002162155.2 Triticum dicoccoides
TAAAAACTGGAAGCACTTCGTGTACAAAATAGACAATCTCCTTCGAAGTATCAGGGTTTCATACGGAAACTCGTCTGTTACAAAGGGATTTCATTTCTTTTGAACTTATTTGAACCCCCTTGTTTTTCTTTGTTCAAACTGCATCATTCAAAGCCACATCATCAATTTACAACCCTTTCCGACTTCATTTGTTATTTTTCATGCATTTACTGATTATTTTGAGCTATAAGACCATGAAATTGAAAAGCATTTGAAATGAACTCTGAAAAGGTTCCAAGTTGGGATGGTATCATCATTTCACCCACATAGCATGTGCAATAAAGTAGAGAGTCTTACGGTAAAAACTGGATGCACTTCGTGTACAAAATAGACAATCTCCTTCGAAGTATCAGGGTTTCATACGGAAACTCGTCTGTTACAAAGGGATTTCATTTCTTTTGAACTTATTTGAACCCCCTTGTTTTTCTGTGTTCAAAATGCACCATTCAAAGCCACATCATCAATTTACAACCCTTTCTGACTTCATTTGTTATTTTTCATGCATTTACTGATTATTTTGAGCTATAAGACCATGAAATTGAAAAGCATTTGAAATGAACTCTGAAAAGGATCCAAGTTGGCATGTATCATCATTTGACCTGAATAGCATGTGCAAGAAAGTAGAGAGGCTTACGGCAAAAACTGGATGCACTTCTAGTACAAAACAGACAAT
>NW_021289517.1:82113-84542 GCF_002162155.2 Triticum dicoccoides
TTTCTTTTGAACTTATTTGAACCCCCTTGTTTTTCTTTGTTCAAAATGCACCATTCAAAGCCACATCATCAATTTACAACCCTTTCCGACTTCATTTGTTATTTTTCATGCATTTACTGATTATTTTGAGCTATAAGAGCATGAAATTGAAAAGCATTTGAAATGAACTCTGAAAATGTTCCAAATTGGCATGGTATCATAATTTCACCCACATAGCCTATGCAAGAAAGTAGAGAGGCTTACGGGAAAAACTGGATGCACTTCGTGTACAAAACAGACAATCTCCTTCGAAGTATCAAGGTTTCATAGGGAAACTCGTCTGTTACAAAGGGATTTCATTTCTTTTGAACTTATTTGAACCCCCTTGTTTTTCTGTGTTCAAAATGCACCATTCAAAGCCACATCATCAATTTACAACCCTTTCTTACTTCATTTGTTATTTTTGATGCATTTACTGATTATTTTGAGCTATAAGACCATGAAATTGAAAAGCATTTGAAATGAACTCTGAAAAGGATCCAAGTTAGCATGGTATCATCATTTCACCCACATAGCATGTGCAATAAAGTAGAGAGGCTTACGGCAAAAACAGGATGCACTTCGTGTACAAAACAAACAATCTCCTTCGAAGTATCAGGGTTTCATACGGAAACTCGTCTGTTACAAAGGGATTTCATTTCTTTTAAACTTATTTGAACCCCCTTGTTTTTCTGTGTTCAAAATGCACCATTCAAAGCCACATCATCAATTTACAACAATTTCTGACTTCATTTGTTATTTTTGATGCATTTACTGATTATTTTGAGCTATAAGACCATGAAATTGAAAAGCATTTGAAATGAACTCTGAAAAGGATCCAAGTTAGCATGGTATCATCATTTCACCCACATAGCATGTGCAATAAAGTAGAGAGGCTTACGGCAAAAACTGGATGCACTTCGTGTACAAAACAAACAATCTCCTTCGAAGTATCAGGGTTTCATACGGAAACTCGTCTGTTACAAAGGGATTTCATTTCTTTTAAACTTATTTAAACCCCCTTGTTTTTCTGTGTTCAAAATGCACCATTCAAAGCCACATCATCAATTTACAACCATTTCTGACTTCATTTGTTATTTTTGATGCATTTACTGATTATTTTGAGCTATAAGACCATGAAATTGAAAAGCATTTGAAATGAACTCAGAAAAGGATCCAAGTTAGCATGGTATCATCATTTCACCCACATAGCATGTGCAAGAAAGTAGAGAGGCTTACGGCAAAAACTGTATGCACTTTGTGTACAAAATAGACAATCTCCTTCGAAGTATCAGGGTTTCATACGGAAACTCGTCTGTTACAGAGGGATTTCATTTCTTTTGAACTTATTTGAACCCCCTTGTTTTTCTGTGTTCAAAATGCACCATTCAAAGCCACATCATCAATTTACAACCCTTTCTGACTTCATTTGTTATTTTTCATGCATGTACTGATTACATTGAGCTATAAGACCATGAAACTGAAAAGCATTTGAAATGAACTCTGAAAAGGTTCCAAGTTGTCATGGTATCATCTTTTCACCCACATAGCATGTGCAAGAAAGTAGAGAGGCTTACGGCAAAAACTGGATGCACTTCGTGTACAAAACAGACAATCTCCTTCGAAGTATCAGGGTTTCATATGGAAACTCGTCTGTTACAAAGGGATTTCATTTATTTTGAAATTATTTGAACCTCCTTGTTTTTCTATGTTCAAAATGCACCATTCAAAGCCACATCATCAATTTACAACCATTTCTGACTTCATTTGTTTTTTTCATGCATTTACTGATTATTTTGAGCTACAAGACCATGAAATTGAAAAGCTTTTGAAATGAACTCTAAAAAGGTTCCAAGTTGGCATGGTATCATCATTTCACCCACATAGCATGTGCAATAAAGTCGAGAGGCTTGCGATAAAAACTGGAAGCACTTCGTGTACAAAATAGACAATCTCCTTCGAAGTATCAGGGTTTCATACGGAAACTCGTCTGTTACAAAGGGATTTCATTTCTTTTGAACTTATTTGAACCCCCTTGTTTTTCTGTGTTCAAAATGCACCATTCAAAGCCACATCATCAATTTACAACCCTTTCTGACTTCATTTGTTATTTTTCATGCATGTACTGATTACTTTGAGCTATACGACCATGAAACTGAAAAGCATTTCAAATGAACTCTGAAAAGGTTCCAAGTTGGCATGGTATCATCTTTTCACCCACATAGCATGTGCAAGAAAGTAGAGAGGCTTACGGCAAAAACTGGATACACTTCGTGTACAAAACAGACAATCTCCTTCGAAGTATCAGGGTTTCATATGGAAACTCGTCTGTTACAAAGGGATTTCATTTATTTCGAAATTATTTGAACCTCCTTGTTTTTCTATGTTCAAAATGCACCATTCAAAGCCAC
>NW_021289517.1:86553-87137 GCF_002162155.2 Triticum dicoccoides
ATCATTTCACCCACATAGCATGTGCAAGAAAGTAGAGAGGCTTACGGCAAAAACTGTATGCACTTCGTGTACAAAACAGACAATCTCCTTCGAAGTATCAGGGTTTCATACGGAAACTCTTCTGTTACAAAGGGATTTCATTTCTTTTGAAATTATTTCAACCCCCTTGTTTTTCTGTGTTCAAAATGCACCATTCAAAGCCACATCATCAATTTACAACCCTTTCTGACTTCATTTGTTATTTTTCATCCATTTACTGATTATTTTGAGCTATAAGACCATGAAACTGAAAAGCATTTGAAATGAACTCTGAAAAGGTTCCAAGTTGGCATGGTATCATCATTTCACCCACATAGCATGTGCAAGAAAGTAGAGAGGCTTACGGTAAAAACTGGATGCACTTCGTGTACAAAACAGACAATCTCCTTCGAAGTATCAGGGTTTCATACGGAAACTCGTCTGTTACACAGGGATTTCATTTCTTTTGAACTTATTTGAACCCCCTTGTTTTTCTGTGTTCAAAATGCACCATTCGAAGCCACATCATCAATTTACAACCCTTTCCAACTTCATTTGTTATTTTT
>NW_021289517.1:87664-88354 GCF_002162155.2 Triticum dicoccoides
AACTTATTTGAACCCCCTTGTTTTTCTGTGTTCAAAATGCACCATTCAAAGCCACATCATCAATTTACAACCCTTTCTGACTTCATTTGTTATTTTTGATGCATTTACTGATTATTTTGAGCTATAAGACCATGAAATTGAAAAGCATTTGATATGAACTCTGGAAAGGATCCAAGTTAGCATGGTATCATCATTTCACCCACATAGCATGTGCAAGAAAGTAGAGAGGCTTACGGCAAAAACTGTATGCACTATGTGTACAAAACAGACAATCTCCTTCGAAGTATCAGGGTTTCATACGGAAACTCTTCTGTTACAGAGGGATTTCATTTCTTTTGAAATTATTTCAACCCCCTTGTTTTTCTTTGTTCAAAATGCACCATTCAAAGCCACATCATCAATTTACAACCCTTTCTGACTTCATTTGTTATTTTTCATGCATTTACTGATTACTTTGAGCTATAAGACCATGAAACTGAAAAGCATTTGAAATGAACTCTGAAAAGGTTCCAAGTTGGCATGGTATCATCATTTCACCCACATAGCATGTGCAAGAAAGTAGAGAGGCTTACGGTAAAAACTGGATGCACTTCGTGTACAAAACAGACAATCTCCTTCGAAGTATCAGGGTTTCATACGGAAACTCGTCTGTTACAAAGGGATTTCATTTCTTTTGAACTTATTTGAACC
>NW_021289517.1:88364-92002 GCF_002162155.2 Triticum dicoccoides
TTACAAAGGGATTTCATTTCTTTTAAACTTATTTAAACCCCCTTGTTTTTCTGTGTTCAAAATGCACCATTCAAAGCCACATCATCAATTTACAACCATTTCTGACTTCATTTGTTATTTTTGATGCATTTACTGATTATTTTGAGCTATAAGACCATGAAATTGAAAAGCATTTGAAATGAACTCTGAAAAGGATCCAAGTTAGCATGGTATCATCATTTCACCCACATAGCATGTGCAAGAAAGTAGAGAGGCTTACGGCAAAAACTGTATGCACTTTGTGTACAAAATAGACAATCTCCTTCGAAGTATCAGGGTTTCATACGGAAACTCGTCTGTTACAAAGGGATTTCATTTCTTTTGAACTTATTTGAACCCCCTTGTTTTTCTGTGTTCAAAATGCACCATTCAAAGCCACATCATCAATTTACAACCCTTTCTGACTTCATTTGTTATTTTTCATCCATGTACTGATTACTTTGAGCTATACGACCATGAAACTGAAAAGCATTTCAAATGAACTCTGAAAAGGTTCCAAGTTGGCATGGTATCATCTTTTCACCCACATAGCATGTGCAAGAAAGTAGAGAGGCTTACGGCAAAAACTGGATACACTTCGTGTACAAAACAGACAATCTCCTTCGAAGTATCAGGGTTTCATATGGAAACTCGTCTGTTACAAAGGGATTTCATTTATTTCGAAATTATTTGAACCTCCTTGTTTTTCTATGTTCAAAATGCACCATTCAAAGCCACATCATCAATTTACAACCATTTCTGACTTCATTTGTTATTTTTGATGCATTTACTGATTATTTTGAGCTATAAGACCATGAAATTGAAAAGCATTTGAAATGAACTCTGAAAAGGATCCAAGTTAGCATGGTATCATCATTTCACCCACATAGCATGTGCAAGAAAGTAGAGAGGCTTACGGCAAAAACTGTATGCACTTTGTGTACAAAATAGACAATCTCCTTCGAAGTATCAGGGTTTCGTACGGAAACTCGTCTGTTACAAAGAGATTTCATTTCTTTTGAACTTATTTGAACCCCCTTGTTTTTCTTTTTTCAAAATGCACCATTCAAAGCCACATCATCAATTTACAACCCTTTCTGACTTCATTTGTTTTTTTTCATGCATTTACTGATTATTTTGAGCTATAAGACCATGAAATTGAAAAGCTTTTGAAATGAACTCTAAAAAGGTTCCAAGTTGGCATGGTATCATCATTTCACCCACATAGCATGTGCAATAAAGTCGAGAGGCTTACGGTAAAAACTGGAAGCACTTCGTGTACAAAATAGACAATCTCCTTCGAAGTATCAGGGTTTCATACGGAAACTCGTCTGTTACAAAGGGATTTCATTTCTTTTGAACTTATTTGAACCCCCTTGTTTTTCTTTGTTCAAACTGCATCATTCAAAGCCACATCATCAATTTACAACCCTTTCCGACTTCATTTGTTATTTTTCATGCATTTACTGATTATTTTGAGCTATAAGACCATGAAATTGAAAAGCATTTGAAATGAACTCTGAAAAGGTTCCAAGTTGGCATGGTATCATCATTTCACCCACATAGCATGTGCAATAAAGTAGAGAGGCTTACGGTAAAAACTGGATGCACTTCGTGTACAAAACAGACAATCTCCTTCGAAGTATCAGGGTTTCATACGGAAACTCGTCTGTTACAAAGGGATTTCATTTCTTTTGAACTTATTTGAACCCCCTTGTTTTCTGCGTTGAAAATGCACCATTCAAAGCCACATCATCAATTTACAACCCTTTCTGACTTCATTTGTTATTTTTCATGCATTTAGTGATTATTTTGAGCTATAAGACCATGAAATTGAAAAGCATTTGAAATGAACTCTGAAAAGGATCCAAGTTGGCATGTATCATCATTTGACCCACATAGCATGTGCAAGAAAGTAGAGAGGCTTACGGCAAAAACTGGATGCACTTCGTGTAGAAAACAGACAATCTCCTTCGAAGTATCAGGGTTTCATACGGAAACTCGTCTGTTACAAAGGGATTTCATTTCTTTTGAACTTATTTGAACCCCCTTGTTTTTCTTTGTTCAAAATGCACCATTCAAAACCACATCATCAATTTACAACCCTTTCCGACTTCATTTGCTATTTTTCATGCATTTATTGATTATTTTGAGCTATAAGACCATGAAATTGAAAAGCATTTGAAATGAACTCTGAAAATGTTCCAAATTGGCATGGTATCATAATTTCACCCACATAGCCTGTGCAAGAAAGTAGAGAGGCTTACGTCAAAAACTGGATGCACTTCGTGTACAAAACAGACAATCTCCTTCGAAGTATCAGGGTTTCATACGGAAACTCGTCTGTTACAAAGGGATTTCATTTCTTTTGAACTTATTTGAACCCCCTTGTTTTTCTTTGTTCAAAATGCACCATTCAAAGCCACATCATCAATTTACAACCCTTTCTGCCTTCATTTGTTATTTTTCATGCATTTACTGATTATTTTGAGCTATAAGACCATGAAACTGAAAAGCATTTGAAATGAACTCTGAAAAGGATCCAAGTTAGCATGGTATCATCATTTCACCCACATAGCATGTGCAAGAAAGTAGAGAGGCTTACGGCAAAAACTGTATGCACTTTGTGTACAAAATAGACAATCTCCTTCGAAGTATTAGGGTTTCATACGGAAACTCGTCTGTTACAGAGGGATTTCATTTCTTTTGAACTTATTTGAACCCCCTTGTTTTTTTGTGTTCAAAATGCACCATTCAAAGCCACATCATCAATTTACAACCCTTTGTGACTTCATTTGTTATTTTTCATGCATGTACTGATTACTTTGAGCTATAAGACCATGAAACTGAAAAGCATTTGAAATGAACTCTGAAAAGGTTCCAAGTTGGCATGGTATCATCTTTTCACCCACATAGCATGTGCAAGAAAGTAGAGAGGCTTACGGCAAAAACTGGATGCACTTCGTGTACAAAACAGACAATCTCCTTCGAAGTATCAGAGTTTCATACGGAAACTCGTCTGTTACAAAGGGATTTCATTTCTTTTGAACTTATTTGAACCCCCTTGTTTTTCTGTGTTCAAAATGCACCATTCGAAGCCACATCATCAATTTACAACCCTTTCCGACTTCATTTGTTATTTTTGATGCATTTACTGATTATTTTGAGCTATAAGACCATGAAATTGAAAAGCATTTGAAATGAACTCTGAAAAGGATCCAAGTTAGCATGGTATCATCATTTCACCCACATAGCATGTGCAAGAAAGTAGAGAGGCTTACGGCAAAAACTGGATGCACTTCGTGTACAAAACAAACAATCTCCTTCGAAGTATTAGGGTTTCATACGGAAACTCGTCTGTTACAAAGGGATTTCATTTCTTTTAAACTTATTTGAACCCCCTTGTTTTTCTGTGTTCAAAATGCACCATTCAAAGCCACATCATCAATTTACAACCATTTCTGACTTCATTTGTTATTTTTCATGCATTTACTGATTATTTTGAGCTATAAGACCATGAAATTGAAAAGCCTTTGATATGAACTCTGGAAAGGATCCAAGTTGGCATGGGATCATCATTTCACCCACATAGCATGTGCAAGAAAGTAGAGAGGCTTACG
>NW_021289517.1:92510-93420 GCF_002162155.2 Triticum dicoccoides
GAGCTATAAGACCATGAAATTGAAAAGCATTTGAAATGAACTCTGAAAAGGATCCAAGTTAGCATGGTGTCATCATTTCACCCACATAGCATGTGCAAGAAAGTAGAGAGGCTTACGGCAAAAACTGGATGCACTTCGTGTACAAAACAAACAATCTCCTTCGAAGTATCAGGGTTTCATACGGAAACTCGTCTGTTACAAAGGGATTTCATTTCTTTTAAACTTATTTGAACCCCCTTGTTTTTCTGTGTTCAAAATGCACCATTCAAAGCCACATCATCAATTTACAACCCTTTCTGACTTCATTTGTTATTTTTGATGCATTTACTGATTATTTTGAGCTATAAGACCATGAAATTGAAAAGCATTTGATATGAACTCTGGAAAGGATCCAATTTAGCATGGTATCATCATTTCACCCACATAGCATGTGCAAGAAAGTAGAGAGGCTTACGGCAAAAACTGTATGCACTATGTGTACAAAACAGACAATCTCCTTCGAAGTATCAGGGTTTCATACGGAAACTCTTCTGTTACAGAGGGATTTCATTTCTTTTGAAATTATTTCAACCCCCTTGTTTTTCTGTGTTCAAAATGCACCATTCAAAGCCACATCATCAATTTACAACCCTTTCTGACTTCATTTGTTATTTTTCATGCATTTACTGATTACTTTGAGCTATAAGACCATGAAACTGAAAAGCATTTGAAATGAACTATGAAAAGGTTCCAAGTTGGCATGGTATCATCATTTCACCCACATAGCATGTGCAAGAAAGTAGAGAGGCTTACGGTAAAAACTGGATGCACTTCGTGTACAAAACAGACAATCTCCTTCGAAGTATCAGGGTTTCATACGGAAACTCGTCTGTTACAAAGGGATTTCATTTCTTTTGAACTTATTTGAACC
>NW_021289517.1:93430-94641 GCF_002162155.2 Triticum dicoccoides
TGTTCAAAATGCACCATTCAAAGCCACATCATCAATTTACAACCCTTTCTGACTTCATTTGTTATTTTTCATGCATTTACTGATTACTTTGAGCTATAAGACCATGAAACTGAAAAGCATTTGAAATGAACTCTGAAAAGGTTCCAAGTTGGCATGGTATCATCATTTCACCCACATAGCATGTGCAAGAAAGTAGAGAGGCTTACGGTAAAAACTGGATGCACTTCGTGTACAAAACAGACAATCTCCTTCGAAGTATCAGGGTTTCATACGGAAACTCGTCTGTTACAAAGGGATTTCATTTCTTTTGAACTTATTTGAACCCCCTTGTTTTTCTGTGTTCAAAATGCACCATTCGAAGCCACATCATCAATTTACAACCGTTTCCGACTTCATTTGTTATTTTTGATGCATTTACTGATTCTTTTGAGCTATAAGACCATGAAATTGAAAAGCATTTGAAATGAACTCTAAAAAGGATCCAAGTTAGCATGGTATCATCATTTCACCCACATAGCATGTGCAAGAAAGTAGAGAGGCTTACAGCAAAAACTGGATGAAATTCGTGTACAAAACAGACAATCTCCTTCGAAGTATCAGGGTTTCATACGGAAACTCGTCTGTTACAAAGGGATTTCATTTCTTTTGAACTTATTTGAACCCCCTTGTTTTTCTTTGTTCAAAATGCACCATTCAAAGCCACATCATCAATTTACAACCCTTTCTGACTTCATTTGTTTTTTTCATGCATTTACTGATTATTTTGAGCTATAAGACCATGAAATTGAAAAGCTTTTGAAATGAACTCTGAAAAGGTTCCAAGTTGGCATGGTATCATCATTTCACCCACATAGAATGTGCAATAAAGTCGAGAGGCTTACGGCAAAAACTGTATGCACTTCGTGTACAAAACAGACAATCTCCTTCGAAGTATCACGGTTTCATATGGAAACTCTTCTGTTACAAAGGGATTTCATTTCTTTTGAAATTATTTGAACCCCCTTGTTTTTCCGTGTTCAAAATGCACCATTCAAAGCCACATCATCAATTTACAACCCTTTCTGACTTCATTTGTTATTTTTCATGCATTTCTTGATTACTTTGAGCTATAAGACCATGAAACTGAAAAGCATTTGAAATGAACTCTGAAAAGGTTCCAAGTTGGCATGGTATCATCATTTCACCCACATAGCATGTGCAAGAAAATAGAG
>NW_021289517.1:94691-95515 GCF_002162155.2 Triticum dicoccoides
GGTTTCATACGGAAACTCTTCTGTTACAAAGGGATTTCATTTCTTTTGAAATTATTTGAACCCCCTTGTTTTTCCGTGTTCAAAATGCACCATTCAAAGCCACATCATCAATTTACAACCCTTTCTGACTTCATTTGTTATTTTTCATGCATTTACTGATTACTTTGAGCTATAAGACCATGAAACTGAAAAGCATTTGAAATGAACTCTGAAAAGGTTCCAAGTTGGCATGGTATCATCATTTCACCCACATAGCATGTGCAAGAAAATAGAGAGGCTTACGGCAAAAACTGGATGCACTTCGTGTACAAAACAGACAATCTCCTTCGAAGTATCAGGGTTTCATACGGAAACTCGTCTATTACAAAGGGATTTCATTTCTTTTAAACTTATTTAAACCCCCTTGTTTTTCTGTGTTCAAAATGCACCATTCAAAGCCACATCATCAATTTACAACCATTTCTGACTTCATTTGTTATTTTTGATGCATTTACTGATTATTTTGAGCTATAAGACCATGAAATTGAAAAGCATTTGAAATGAACTCTGAAAAGGATCCAAGTTAGCATGGTATCATCATTTCACCCACATAGCATGTGCAAGAAAGTAGAGAGGCTTACGGCAAAAACTGTATGCACTTTGTGTACAAAATAGACAATCTCCTTCGAAGTATCAGGGTTTCATACGGAAACTCGTCTGTTACAAAGGGATTTCATTTCTTTTGAACTTATTTGAACCCCCTTGTTTTTCTGTGTTCAAAATGCACCATTCAAAGCCACATCATCAATTTACAACCCTTTCTGACTTCATTTGTTATTTTTCAT
>NW_021289517.1:97317-98509 GCF_002162155.2 Triticum dicoccoides
TTGAACCCCCTTGTTTTTCTGTGTTCAAAATGCACCATTCAAAGGCACATCATCAATTTACAACCCTTTCCGACTTCATTTGTTATTTTTCATGCATTTACTGATTATTTTGAGCTACAAGACCATGAAACTGAAAAGCATTTGAAATGAACTCTGAAAAGGTTCCAAGTTGGAATGGTTTCATCATTTCACCCATATAGCATGTGCAATAAAGTAGAGAGGCTTATGGCAAAAACTGGATGCACTTCGTGTACAAAACAGACATTCTCCTTCGAAGTATCAGGGTTTCATACAGAAACTCGTCTGTTACAAAGGGATTTCATTTCTTTTGAAATTATTTGAACCTCCTTGTTTTTCTATGTTCAAAATGCACCATTCAAAGCCACATCATCAATTTACAACTCTTTCCGACTTCATTTGTTATTTTTCATGCATTTACTGATTATTTTGAGCTATAAGACCATGAAATTGAAAAGCATTTGAAATGAACTCTGGAAAGGATCCAAGTTGGCATGGGATCATCATTTCACCCACATAGCATGTGCAAGAAAGTAGAGAGCCTTACGGCAAAAACTGTATGCACTTCATGTACAAAACAGACAATCTCCTTCAAAGTATCAGGGTTTCATACGGAAACTCTTCTGTTACAAAGGGATTTGATTTCTTTTGAAATTCTTTGAACCCCCTTGTTTTTCTGTGTTCAAAATGCATCATTCAAAGAAACATCATCAATTTACAACCCTTTCTGACTTCATTTGGTTATTTTTCATGCATTTACTGATTATTTTGAGCTATAAGACCATGAAAATGAAAAGCATTTGAAATGAACTCTGAAAAGGTTCCAAGTTGGCATGGTATCATCATTTCACCCACATAGCATGTGCAAGAAAGTAGAGAGGCTTACGGTAAAAACTGGATGCACTTCGTGTACAAAACAGACAATCTCCTTCGAAGTATTAGGGTTTCATACGGAAACTCGTCTGTTACAAAGGGATTTCATTTCTTTTGAACTTATTTGAACCCCCTTGTTTTTCTGTGTTCAAAATGCACCATTCAAAGCCACATCATCAATTTACAACCCTTTCCGACTTCATTTGTTATTTTTCATGCATTTACTAATTATTTTGAGCTATAAGACCATGAAATTGAAAAGCCTTTGAAATGAACTCTGAAAAGGATCCAAGTTGGCATG
>NW_021289517.1:98529-99357 GCF_002162155.2 Triticum dicoccoides
ATTTTGAGCTATAAGACCATGAAATTGAAAAGCCTTTGAAATGAAGTCTGAAAAGGATCCAAGTTGGCATGGGATCATCATTTCATCCACATAGCATGTGGAAGAAAGTAGAGAGGCTTACGGCAAAAACTGTATGCACTTCGTGTACAAAACAGACAATCTCCTTCGAAGTATCAGGGTTTCATACGGAAACTCGTCTGTTACAAAGGGATTTCATTTCTTTTGAAATTATTTGAACCCCCTTGTTTTTCTGTGTTCAAAATGCACCATTCAAAGCCACATCATCAATTTACAACCCTTTCTGACTTCATTTGTTATTTTTCATGCATTTACTGATTATTTTGAGCTATAAGACCATGAAACTGAAAAGCATTTGAAATGAACTCTGAAAAGGTTCCAAGTTGGCATGGTATCATCATTTCACCCACGTAGCATGTGCAAGAAAGTAGAGAGGCTTACGACAAAAACTGGATACACTTCGTGTACAAAACAGACAATCTCCTTCGAAGTATGAGGGTTTCATATGGAAACTCGTCTGTTACAAAGGGATTTCATTTCTTTTGAAATTATTTGAACCCCCTTGTTTTTATATGTTCAAAATGCACCATTCAAAGCCACATCATCAATTTACAACCCTTTCTGACTTCATTTGTTATTTTTCATGCATTTACTGATTATTTTGAGCTACAAGACCATGAAATTGAAAAGCATTTGAAATGAACTCTGAAAAGGTTCCAAGTTAGCATGGTATCATCATTTCACCCACATAGCATGTGCAAGAAAGTAGAGAGGCTTACGACAAAAACTGTATGCACTTTGTGTACAAAA
>NW_021289517.1:99367-100199 GCF_002162155.2 Triticum dicoccoides
TAAGACCATGAAATTGAAAAGCCTTTGAAATGAACTCTGAAAAGGATCCAAGTTGGCATGGTATCATCATTTCACCCACATAGCATGTGCAAGAAAGTAGAGAGGCTTATGGCAAAAACTGGATGCACTTCGTGTACAAAACAGACAATCTCCTTCGAAGTATCAGGGTTTCATACGGAAACTCGTCTGTTACAAAGGGATTTCATTTCTTTTGAACTTATTTGAACCCCCTTGTTTTTCTTTGTTCAAAATGCACCATTCAAAGCCACATCATCAATTTACAACCCTTTATGACTTCATTTGTTTTTTTTCATGCATTTACTGATTATTTTGAGCTATAAGACCATGAAATTGAAAAGCTTTTGAAATGAACTCTGAAAAGGTTCCAAGTTGGCATGGTATCATCATTTCACCCACATAGCATGTGCAATAAAGTAGAGAGGCTTAAGGCAAAAACTGTATGCACTTCATGTACAAAATAGACAATCTCCTTCGAAGTATCAGGGTTTCATACGGAAACTCGTCTCTTACAAAGGGATTTCATTTCTTTTGAACTTATTTGAACCCCCTTGTTTTTCTGTGTTCAAAATGCACCATTCAAAGCCACATCATCAATTTACAACCCTTTCTGACTTCATTTGTTATTTTTCATGCATTTACTGATTATTTTCAGCTATAAGACCATGAAACTGAAAAGCCTTTGATATGAACTCTGGAAATGATCCAAGTTGGCATGGGATCATCATTTCACCCACATAGCATGTGCAAGAAAGTAGAGAGGCTTACGGCAAAAACTGTATGCACTTCGTGTACAAAACAGACAATCTCCTTC
>NW_021289517.1:100642-101267 GCF_002162155.2 Triticum dicoccoides
CATTTGAAATGAACTCTGAAAAGGTTCCAAGTTGGCATGGTATCATCATTTCACCCACATAGCATGTGCAAGAAAGTAGAGAGGCTTACGGCAAAAACTGGATGCACTTCATGTACAAAACAGACAATCTCCTTCGAAGTATCAGGGTTTCATACGGAAACTCGTCTGTTACAAAGGGATTTCATTTCTTTCGAAATTATTTGAACCCCCTTGTTTTTCTATGTTCAAAATGCAGCATTCAAAGCCACATCATCAATTTACAACCCTTTCTGACTTCATTTGTTATTTTTCATGCATTTACTGATTATTTTGAGCTACAAGACCATGAAATTGAAAAGCATTTGAAATGAACTCTGAAAAGGTTAGAAGTTGGAATGGTATCATCATTTCACCCACATAGCATGTGCAATAAAGTAGAGAGGCTGACGGCAAAAACTGGATGCACTTCATGTACAAAATAGACAATCTCCTTCGAAGTATCAGGGTTTCATACGGAAACTCGTCTGTTACAAAGGGATTTCATTTCTTTTGAACTTATTTGAACCCCCTTGTTTTTCTATGTTCAAAATGCACCATTCAAAGCCACATCATCAATTTACAACCCTTTCTGACTTCATTTGTTATT
>NW_021289517.1:101399-102907 GCF_002162155.2 Triticum dicoccoides
GTTATTTTTCATGCATTTACTGATTATTTTCAGCTATAAGACCATGAAACTGAAAAGCCTTTGATATGAACTCTGGAAATGATCCAAGTTGGCATGGGATCATCATTTCACCCACATAGCATGTGCAAAAAAGTAGAGAGGCTTACGGCAAAAACTGGATGCACTTCGTGTACAAAACAGACAATCTCCTTCGAAGTATCAGGGTTTCATATGGAAACTCGTCTGTTACAAAGGGATTTCATTTCTTTCGAAATTATTTGAACCCCCTTGTTTTTCTATGTTCAAAATGCACCATTTAAAACCACATCATCAATTTACAACCCTTTCTGACTTCATTTGTTATTTTTCATGCATTTACTGATTATTTTGAGCTACAAGACCATGAAATTGAAAAGCATTTGAAATGAACTCTGAAAAGGTTCGAAGTTGGAATGGTATCATCATTTCACCCACATAGCATGTGCAATAAAGTAGAGAGGCTGACGGCAAAAACTGGATGCACTTCGTGTACAAAACAAACAATCTCCTTCGAAGTATTAGGGTTTCATACGGAAACTCATCTGTTACAAAGGGATTTCATTTCTTTTGAACTTATTTGAACCCCCTTGTTTTTCTTTGTTCAAACTGCACCATTCAAAGCCATATCATCAATTTACAACCCTTTCCGACTTCATTTGTTATTTTTCATGCATTTACTGATTATTTTGAGCTATAAGACCATGAAATTGAAAAGCATTTGAAATGAACTCTGAAAAGGTTCCAAGTTGGCATGGGATCATCATTTCACCCACGTAGCATGTGCAATAAAGTAGAGAGGCTTACGGTAAAAACTGGATGCACTTCGTGTACAAAATAGACAATCTCCTTCGAAGTATCAGGGTTTCATACGGAAACTCGTCTGTTACAAAGGGATTTCATTTCTTTTGAACTTATTTGAACCCCCTTATTTTTCTGTGTTCAAAATGCACCATTCAAAGCCACATCATCAATTTACAACCCTTTCTGACTTCATTTGTTATTTTTCATGCATTTACTGATTATTTTGAGCTATAAGACCATGAAATTGAAAAGCATTTGAAATGAACTCTGAAAAGGATCCAAGTTGGCATGGTATCATCATTTGACACACATAGCATGTGCAAGAAAGTATAGAGGCTTACGGCAAAAACTAGATGCACTTCGTGTACAAAACAGACAATCTCCTTCGAAGTATCAGGGTTTCGTACGGAAACTCGTCTGTTACAAAGGGATTTCATTTCTTTTGAACTTATTTGAACCCCCTTGTTTTTCTTTGTTCAAACTGCACCATTCAAAGCCATATCATCAATTTACAACCCTTTCCGACTTCATTTGTTATTTTTCATGCATTTACTGATTATTTTGAGCTATAAGACCATGAAATTGAAAAGCATTTGAAATGAACTCTGAAAAGGTTCCAAGTTGGCATGGTATCATCATTTCACCCACATAGCATGTGCAATAAAGTAGAGAGGCTTACGGTAAAAACT
>NW_021289517.1:103218-103774 GCF_002162155.2 Triticum dicoccoides
TATGTTCAAAATGCACCATTCAAAGCCACATCATCAATTTACAACCCTTTCTGACTTCATTTGTTATTTTTCATGCATTTACTGATTATTTTGAGCTACAAGACCATGAAATTGAAAAACATTTGAAATGAACTCTGAAAAGGTTCCAAGTTGGCATGGTATCATCATTTCACCCACATAGCATGTGCAATAAAGTAGAGAGGCTGACGGCAAAAACTGGATGCACTTCGTGTACAAAACAAACAATCTCCTTCGAAGTATTAGGGTTTCATACGGAAACTCGTCTGTTACAAAGGGATTTCATATCTTTTAAACTTATTTGAACCCCCTTGTTTTTCTTTGTTCAAACTGCACCATTCAAAGCTATATCATCAATTTACAACCCTTTCCGACTTCATTTGTTATTTTTCATGCATTTACTGATTATTTTGAGCTATAAGACCATGAAATTGAAAAGCATTTGAAATGAACTCTGAAAAGGTTCCAAGTTGGCATGGTATCATCATTTCACCCACATAGCATGTGCAATAAAGTAGAGAGGCTTACGGTAAAAACT
>NW_021289517.1:103921-106591 GCF_002162155.2 Triticum dicoccoides
GACACACATAGCATGTGCAAGAAAGTATAGAGGCTTACGGCAAAAACTGGATGCACTTCATGTACAAAACAGACAATCTCCTTCGAAGTATCAGGGTTTCATACGGAAACTCGTCTGTTACAAAGGGATTTCGTTTCTTTTGAACTTATTTGAACCCCCTTGTTTTTCTTTGTTCCAAATGCACCATTCAAAGCCACATCATCAATTTACAACCCTTTCCTACTTCATTTGTTATTTTTCATGCATTTACTGATTATTTTGAGCTATAAGACCATGAAATTGAAAAGCATTTGAAATGAACTCTGAAAAGGTTCCAAGTTGGCATGGTATCATCTTTTCACCCACATAGCATGGGCAAGAAAGTAGAGAGGCTTACGGCAAAAACTGGATGCACTTCGTGTACAAAACAGACAATCTCCTTCGAAATTGAAAAGAGTGGTCATCAATTTACAACCCTTTCTGACTTCATTTGTTATTTTTGATGCATTTACTGATTATTTTGAGCTATAAGACCATGAAATTGAAAAGCACTTGAAATGAACTCTGAAAAGGATCCAAGTTAGCATGGTATCATCATTTCACCCACATAGCATGTGCAAGAAAGTAGAGAGGCTTACGGCAAAAACTGTATGCACATTGTGTACAAAATAGACAATCTCCTTCGAAGTATCAGGGTTTCATATGGAAACTCGTCTGTTACAGAGGGATTTCATTTCTTTTGAACTTATTTGAACCCCCTTGTTTTTCTGTGTTCAAAATGCACCATACAAAGCCACATCATCAATTTACAACCCTTTCTGACTTCATTTGTTATTTTTCATGCATGTACTGATTACTTTGAGCTATAAGACCATGAAACTGAAAAGCATTTGAAATGAACTCTGAAAAGGTTCCAAGTTGGCATGGTATCATCTTTTCACCCACATAGCATGTGCAAGAAAGTAGAGAGGCTTACGGCAAAAACTGGATGCACTTCGTGTACAAAACAGACAATCTCCTTCGAAGTATCAGGGTTTCATATGGAAACTCGTCTGTTACAAAGGGATTTCATTTATTTTGAAATTATTTGAACCTCCTTGTTTTTCTATGTTCAAAATGCACCATTCAAAGCCACATCATCAATTTACAACCCTTTCTGACTTCATTTGTTATTTTTCATGCATTTACTGATTCTTTTGAGCTATAAGACCATGAAATTGAAAAGCATTTGAAATGAACTCTGAAAAGGTTCCAAGTTGGCATGGTATCATCATTTCACCCACATATCATGTGCAATAAAGTAGAGAGGCTTACAGCAAAAACTGGATGCACTTCGTGTACAAAACAGACAATCTCCTTCGAAGTATCAGGGTTTCATACAGAAACTGGTCTGTTACAAAGGGATTTCGTTTCTTTTGAACTTATTTGAACCCCCTTGTTTTTCTGTGTTCAAAATGCACCATTCAAAGCCACATCATCAATTTACAACCCTTTCAGACTTCATTTGTTATTTTTCATATATTTACTGATTATTTTGAGCTACAAGACCATGAAACTGAAAAGCATTTGAAATGAACTCTGAAAAGGTTCCAAGTTGGAATGGTTTCATCATTTCACCCACATAGCATGTGCAATAAAGTAGAGAGGCTTATGGCAAAAACTGGATGCACTTCGTGTACAAAATAGACAATCTCCTTCGAAGTATCAGGGTTTCATATGCAAACTCGTTTGTTACAAAGGGATTTCATTTGTTTTGAAATTATTTGAACCTCCTTGTTTTTCTATGTTCAAAATGCACCATTCAAAGCCAAATCATCAATTTACAACCCTTTCTGACTTCATTTGTTATTTTTCATGCATTTACTGATTATTTTGAGCTATAAGACCATGAAATCGAAAAGCATTTGAAATGAACTCTGAAAAGGTTCCAAGTTGGCATGGTATCATCATTTCACCCACATATCATGTGCAATAAAGTAGAGAGGCTTACGGCAAAAACTGGATGCACTTCGTGTACAAAACAGACAATCTCCTTCGAAGTATCAGGGTTTCATACGGAAACTCGTCTGTTACAAAGGGATTTCATTTCTTTTGAACTTATTTGAACCCCCTTGTTTTTCTTTGTTCAAAATGCACCTTTCAAAGCCACATCATCAATTTACAACCCTTTATGACTTCATTTGTTTTTTTCATGCATTTACTGATTATTTTGAGCTATAAGACCATGAAATTGAAAAGCTTTTGAAATGAACTCTGAAAAGGTTCCAAGTTGGCATGGTATCATCATTTCACCCACATAGCATGTGCAATAAAGTAGAGAGGCTTACGGTAAAAACTGGATGCACTTCATGTACAAAATAGACAATCTCCTTCGAAGTATCAGGGTTTCATACGGAAACTCGTCTGTTACAAAGGGATTTCATTTCTTTTTAACTTATTTGAACCCCCTTGTTTTTCTGTGTTCAAAATGCACCATTCAAAGCCACATCATCAATTTACAACCCTTTCTGACTTCATTTGTTATTTTTCATGCATTACTGATTATTTTCAGCTATAAGACCATGAAACTGAAAAGCCTTTGATATGAACTCTGGAAAGGATCCAAGTTGGCATGGGATCATCATTTCACCACATAGCATGTGCAAAAAAGTAGAGAGGCTTACGGCAAAAACTGTATGCACTTCGTGTACA
>NW_021289517.1:106601-109772 GCF_002162155.2 Triticum dicoccoides
TGTTCAAAATGCACCATTCAAAGCCACATCATCAATTTACAACCCTTTCTGACTTCATTTGTTATTTTTCATGCATTTACTGATTATTTTGAGCTATAAGACCATGAAACTGAAAAGCATTTGAAATGAACTCTGAAAAGGTTCCAAGTTGGCATGGTATCATCATTTCACCCACATAGCATGTGCAAGAAAGTACAGAGGCTTACGGCAAAAACTGGATGCACTTCGTGTACAAAACAGACAATCTCCTTCGAAGTATCAGGGTTTCATATGGAAACTCGTCTGTTACAAAGGGATTTCATTTCTTTTGAAATTATTTGAACCCCCTTGTTTTTTTATGTTCAAAATGCACCATTCAAAGCCACATCATCAATTTACAACCCTTTCTGACTTCATTTGTTATTTTTCATGCATTTACTGATTATTTTGAGCTACAAGACCATGAAATTGAAAAACATTTGAAATGAACTCTGAAAAGGTTCCAAGTTGGCATGGTATCATCATTTCACCCACATAGCATGTGCAATAAAGTAGAGAGGCTGACGGCAAAAACTGGATGCACTTCGTGTACAAAACAAACAATCTCCTTCGAAGTATTAGGGTTTCATACGGAAACTCGTCTGTTACAAAGGGATTTCATATCTTTTAAACTTATTTGAACCCCCTTGTTTTTCTTTGTTCAAACTGCACCATTCAAAGCTATATCATCAATTTACAACCCTTTCCGACTTCATTTGTTATTTTTCATGCATTTACTGATTATTTTGAGCTATAAGACCATGAAATTGAAAAGCATTTGAAATGAACTCTGAAAAGGTTCCAAGTTGGCATGGTATCATCATTTCACCCACATAGCATGTGCAATAAAGTAGAGAGGCTTACGGTAAAAACTGGATGCACTTCGTGTACAAAATAGACAATCTCCTTCGAAGTATCAGGGTTTCATATTGAAACTCGTCTGTTACAAAGGGATTTCATTTCTTTTGAACTTATTTGAACCCCCTTGTTTTTCTGTGTACAAAATGCACCATTCAAAGCCAGATCATCAATTTACAACCCTTTCTGACTTCATTTGTTATTTTTCATGCATTTACTGATTATTTTGAGCTATAAGACCATGAAATTGAAAAGCATTTGAAATGAACTCTGAAAAGGATCCAAGTTGGCATGGTATCATCATTTGACCCACATAGCATGTGCAAGAAAGTAGAGAGGCTTACGGCATAAAGTGGATGCACTTCGTGTACAAAACAGACAATCTCCTTCGAAGTATCAGGGTTTCATATGGAAACTCGTCTGTTACAAAGGGATTTCATTTCTTTTGAAATTATTTGAACCCGCTTGTTTTTCTATGTTAAAAATGCACCATTCAAAGCCACATCATCAATTTACAACCCTTTCTGACTTCATTTGTTATTTTTCATGCATTTACTGATTATTTTGAGCTACAAGACCATGAAATTGAAAAGCATTTGAAATGAACTCTGAAAATGTCCCAAGTTGGCATGGTATGATCATTTCACCCACATAGCATGTGCAATAAAGTAGAGAGGCTGACGGCAAAAACTGGATGCACTTCGTGTACAAAACAGACAATCTCCTTCGAAGTATTAGGGTTTCATACGGAAACTCGTCTGTTACAAAGGGATTTCATTTCTTTTGAACTTATTTGAACCCCCTTGTTTTTCTTTGTTCAAACTGCACCATTCAAAGCCATATCATCAATTTACAACCCTTTCCGACTTCATTTGTTATTTTTCATGCATTTACTGATTATTTTGAGCTATAAGACCATGAAATTGAAAAGCATTTGAAATGAACTCTGAAAAGGTTCCAAGTTGGCATGGTATCATAATTTCACCCACATAGCATGTGCAAGAAAGTAGAGAGGCTTACGGTAAAAACTGGATGCACTTCGTGTACAAAATAGACAATCTCCTTCTAAGTATTAGGGTTTCATACGGAAACTCGTATGTTACAAAGGGATTTCATTTCTTTTGAACTTATTTGAACACCCTTGTTTTTCTGTGTTCAAAATGCACCATTCAAAGCCACATCATCAATTTACAACCCTTTCTGACTTCATTTGTTATTTTTCATGCATTTACTGATTATTTTGAGCTATAAGACCATGAAATTGAAAAGCATTTGAAATGAACTCTGAAAAGGATCCAAGTCGGCATGGTATCATCATTTGACACACATAGCATGTGCAAGAAAGTATAGAGGCTTGCGGCAAAAACTGGATGCACTTCGTGTACAAAACAGACAATCTCCTTCGAAGTATCAGGGTTTCATACGGAAACTCGTCTGTTACAAAGGGATTTCATTTCTTTTGAACTTATTTGAACCCCCTTGTTTTTCTTTGTTCAAAATGCACCATTCAAAGGCACATCATCAATTTACAACCCTTTCCTACTTCATTTGTTATTTTTCATGCATTTACTGATTATTTTGAGCTATAAGACCATGAAATTGAAAAGCATTTGAAATGAGCTCTGAAAAGGTTCCAAGTTGGCATGGTATCATCTTTTCACCCACATAGCATGGGCAAGGAAGTAGAGAGGCTTACGGCAAAAACTGGATGCACTTCGTGTACAAAACAGACAATCTCCTTCGAAATTGAAAAGACTGGTCATCAATTTACAACCCTTTCTGACTTCATTTGTTATTTTTGATGCATTTACTGATTATTTTGAGCTATAAGACCATGAAATTGAAAAACATTTGAAATGAACTCTGAAAAGGATCCAAGTTAGCATGGAATCATCATTTCACCCACATAGCATGTGCAAGAAAGTAGAGAGGCTTACGGCAAAAACTGTATGCACTTTGTGTACAAAATAGACAATCTCCTTCGAAGTATCAGGGTTTCATACGGAAACTCGTCTGTTACAAAGGGATTTCATTTCTTTTGAACTTATTTGAAACCCCTTGTTTTTCTGTGTTCAAAATGCACCATTCAAAGCCACATCATCAATTTACAACCCTTTCTGACTTCATTTGTTATTTTTCATGCATTACTGATTATTTTCAGCTATAAGACCATGAAACTGAAAAGCCTTTGATATGAACTCTGGAAAGGATCCAAGTTGGCATGGGATCATCATTTCACCCACATAGCATGTGCAAAAAAGTAGAGAGGCTTACGGCAAAAACTGTATGCACTTC
>NW_021289517.1:111994-113164 GCF_002162155.2 Triticum dicoccoides
TGTTCAAAATGCACCATTCAAAGCCACATCATCAATTTACAACCCTTTCTGACTTCATTTGTTATTTTTCATGCATTTACTGATTATTTTGAGCTATAAGACCATGAAACTGAAAAGCATTTGAAATGAACTCTGAAAAGGTTCCAAGTTGGCATGGTATCATCATTTCACCCACATAGCATGTGCAAGAAAGTACAGAGGCTTACGGCAAAAACTGGATGCACTTCGTGTACAAAACAGACAATCTCCTTCGAAGTATCAGGGTTTCATATGGAAACTCGTCTGTTACAAAGGGATTTCATTTCTTTTGAAATTATTTGAACCCCCTTGTTTTTTTATGTTCAAAATGCACCATTCAAAGCCACATCATCAATTTACAACCCTTTCTGACTTCATTTGTTATTTTTCATGCATTTACTGATTATTTTGAGCTACAAGACCATGAAATTGAAAAACATTTGAAATGAACTCTGAAAAGGTTCCAAGTTGGCATGGTATCATCATTTCACCCACATAGCATGTGCAATAAAGTAGAGAGGCTGATGGCAAAAACTGGATGCACTTCGTGTACAAAACAAACAATCTCCTTCGAAGTATTAGGGTTTCATACGGAAACTCGTCTGTTACAAAGGGATTTCATATCTTTTAAACTTATTTGAACCCCCTTGTTTTTCTTTGTTCAAACTGCACCATTCAAAGCCATATCATCAATTTACAACCCTTTCCGACTTCATTTGTCATTTTTCATGCATTTACTGATTATTTTGAGCTATAAGACCATGAAATTGAAAAGCATTTGAAATGAACTCTGAAAAGGTTCCAAGTTGGCATGGTATCATCATTTCACCCACATAGCATGTGCAATAAAGTAGAGAGGCTTACGGTAAAAACTGGATGCACTTCGTGTACAAAATAGACAATCTCCTTCGAAGTATCAGGGTTTCATACGGAAACTCGTCTGTTACAAAGGGATTTCATTTCTTTTGAACTTATTTGAACCCCCTTGTTTTTCTGTGTTCAAAATGCACCATTCAAAGCCACATCATCAATTTACAACCCTTTCTGACTTCATTTGTTATTTTTCATGCATTTACTGATTATTTTGAGCTATAAGACCATGAAATTGAAAAGCATTTGAAATGAACTCTGAAAAGGATCCAAGTTGGCATG
>NW_021289517.1:113298-120356 GCF_002162155.2 Triticum dicoccoides
TGCAAGAAAGTAGAGAGGCTTACGGCATAAAGTGGATGCACTTCGTGTACAAAACAGACAATCTCCTTCGAAGTATCAGGGTTTCATATGGAAACTCGTCTGTTACAAAGGGATTTCATTTCTTTTGAAACTATTTGAACCCGCTTGTTTTTCTATGTTAAAAATGCACCATTCAAAGCCACATCATCAATTTACAACCCTTTCTGACTTCATTTGTTATTTTTCATGCATTTACTGATTATTTTGAGCTACAAGACCATGAAATTGAAAAGCATTTGAAATGAACTCTGAAAAGGTCCCAAGTTGGCATGGTATGATCATTTCACCCACATAGCATGTGCAATAAAGTAGAGAGGCTGACGGCAAAAACTGGATGCACTTCGTGTACAAAACAGACAATCTCCTTCGAAGTATTAGGGTTTCATACGGAAACTCGTCTGTTACAAAGGGATTTCATTTCTTTTGAACTTATTTGAAGCCCCTTGTTTTTCTTTGTTCAAACTGCACCATTCAAACCCATATCATCAATTTACAACCCTTTCCGACTTCATTTGTTATTTTTCATGCATTTACTGATTATTTTGAGCTATAAGACCATGAAATTGAAAAGCATTTGAAATGAACTCTGAAAAGGTTCCAAGTTGGCATGGTATCATCATTTCACCCACATAGAATGTGCAAGAAAGTAGAGAGGCTTACGGTAAAAACTGGATGCACTTCGTGTACAAAATAGACAATCTCCTTCTAAGTATTAGGGTTTCATACGGAAACTCATCTGTTACAAAGGGATTTCATTTCTTTTGAACTTATTTGAACACCCTTGTTTTTCTGTGTTCAAAATGCACCATTCAAAGCCACATCATCAATTTACAACCCTTTCTGACTTCATTTGTTATTTTTCATGCATTTACTGATTATTTTGAGCTATAAGACCATGAAATTGAAAAGCATTTGAAATGAACTCTGAAAAGGATCCAAGTCGGCATGGTATCATCATTTGACACACATAGCATGTGCAAGAAAGTATAGAGGCTTACGGCAAAAACTGGATGCACTTCGTGTACAAAACAGACAATCTCCTTCGAAGTATCAGGGTTTCATACGGAAACTCGTCTGTTACAAAGGGATTTCATTTCTTTTGAACTTATTTGAACCCCCTTGTTTTTCTTTGTTCAAAATGCACCATTCAAAGGCACATCATCAATTTACAACCCTTTCCTACTTCATTTGTTATTTTTCATGCATTTACTGATTATTTTGAGCTATAAGACCATGAAATTGAAAAGCATTTGAAATGAACTCTGAAAAGGTTCCAAGTTGGCATGGTATCATCTTTTCACCCACATAGCATGGGCAAGAAAGTAGAGAGGCTCACGGCAAAAACTGGATGCACTTCGTGTACAAAACAGACAAACTCCTTCGAAATTGAAAAGAGTGGTCATCAATTTACAACCCTTTCTGACTTCATTTGTTATTTTTGATGCATTTACTGATTATTTTGAGCTATAAGACCATGAAATTGAAAACCATTTGAAATGAACTCTGAAAAGGATCCAAGTTAGCATGGAATCATCATTTCACCCACATAGCATGTGCAAGAAAGTAGAGAGGCTTACGGCAAAAACTGTATGCACTTTGTGTACAAAATAGACAATCTCCTTCGAAGTATCACGGTTTCATACGGAAACTCGTCTGTTACAGAGGGATTTCATTTCTTTTGAACTTATTTGAACCCCCTTGTTTTTCTGTGTTCAAAATGCACCATTCAAAGCCACATCATCAATTTACAACCCTTTCTGACTTCATTTGTTATTTTTCATGCATGTACTGATTACTTTGAGCTATAAGACCATGAAACTGAAAAGCATTTGAAATGAACTCTGAAAAGGTTCCAAGTTGGCATGGTATCATCTTTTCACCCACATAGCATGTGCAAGAAAGTAGAAAGGCTTACGGCAAAAACTGGATGCACTTCGTGTACAAAACAGACAATCTCCTTCGAAGTATCACGGTTTCATATGGAAACTCGTCTGTTACAAAGGGATTTCATTTATTTTGAAATTATTTGAACCTCCTTGTTTTTCTATGTTCAAAATGCACCATTCAAAGCCACATCATCAATTTACAACCCTTTCTGACTTCATTTGTTATTTTTCATGCATTTACTGATTATTTTGAGCTATAAGAAGATGAAACTGAAAAGCATTTGAAATGAACTCTGAAAAGGTTCCAAGTTGGCATGGTATCATCATTTCACCCACATAGCATGTGCAAGAAAGTAGAGAGGCTTACAGCAAAAAATGGATGCACTTCGTGTACAAAACAGACAATCTCCTTCGAAGTATCAGGGTTTCATATGGAAACTCGTCTGTTACAAAGGGATTTCATTTCTTTTGAAATTATTTGAACCCCCTTGTTTTTCTATGTTCAAAATGCACCATTCAAAGCCACATCATCAATTTACAACCCTTTCTGACTTCATTTGTTATTTTTCATGCATTTACTGATTATTTTGAGCTACAAGACCATGAAATTGAAAAGCATTTGAAATGAACTCTGAAAAGGTTCCAAGTTGGCATGGTATCATCATTTCACCCACATAGCATGTGCAATAAAGTAGAGAGGCTTACGGTAAAAACTGGATGCACTTCGTGTACAAAATAGACAATCTCCTTCGAAGTATCAGGGTTTCATACGGAAACTCGTCTGTTACAAAGGGATTTCATTTCTTTTGAACTTATTTGAACCCCCTTGTTTTTCTGTGTTCAAAATGCACCATTCAAAGCCACATCATCAATTTACAACCCTTTCTGACTTCATTTGTTATTTTTGATGCATTTACTGATTATTTTGAGATATAAGACCATGAAATTGAAAAGCATTTGAAATGAACTCTGAAAAGGATCCAAGTTGGCATGATATCATCATTTGACCCACATAGCATGTGCAAGAAAGTATAGAGGCTTACAGCAAAAACTGGATGCACTTCGTGTACAAAACAGACAATCTCCTTCGAAGTATCAGGGTTTC
Source organism: Triticum dicoccoides (assembly GCF_002162155.2). Lineage (NCBI taxonomy): Eukaryota > Viridiplantae > Streptophyta > Magnoliopsida > Poales > Poaceae > Triticum > Triticum dicoccoides. The sequence goes on from NW_021289517.1 coordinate 116,329, forward strand.
ATACGGAAACTCGTCTGTTACAAAGGGATTTCATTACTTTTGAACTTATTTGAACCCCCTTGTTTTTCTTTGTTCAAAATGCACCATTCAAAGCCACATCATCAATTTACTACCCTTTCCGACTTCATTTGTTATTTTTCATGCATTTACTGATTATTTTGAGCTATAAGACCATGAAATTGAAAAGCATTTGAAATGAACTCTGAAAAGGTTCCAAGTTGGCATGGTATCATCATTTCACCCACATAGCATGTGCAAGAAAGTAGAGAGGCTTACGGCAAAAAGTGGATGCACTTCGTGTACAAAACAGACAATCTCCTTCGAAGTATCAGGGTTTCATATGGAAACTCGTCTGTTACAAAGGGATTTCATTTCTTTTGAAATTATTTGAACCCGCTTGTTTTTCTATGTTAAAAATGCACCATTCAAAGCCACATCATCAATTTACAACCCTTTCTGACTTCATTTGTTATTTTTCATGTATTTACTGATTATTTTGAGCTACAAGACCATGAAGTTGAAAAGCATTTGAAATGAACTCTGAAAAGGTTCCAAGTTGGCATGGTATCATCATTTCACCCACATAGCATGTGCAATAAAGTAGAGAGGCTGACGGCAAAAACTGGATGCACTTCGTGTACAAAACAGACAATCTCCTTCGAAGTATTAGGGTTTCATACGGAAACTCGTCTGTTACAAAGGGATTTCATTTCTTTTGAACTTATTTGAACCCCCTTGTTTTTCTTTCTTCAAGCTGCACCATTCAAAGCCATATCATCAATTTACAACCCTTTCCGACTTCATTTGTTATTTTTCATGCATTTACTGATTATTTTGAGCTATAAGACCATGAAATTGAAAAGCATTTGAAATGAACTCTGAAAAGGTTCCAAGTTGGTATGGTATCATCATTTCACCCACATAGCATGGGCAAGAAAGTAGAGAGGCTTACGGTAAAAACTGGATGCACTTCGTGTACAAAATAGACAATCTCCTTCGAAGAGTCAGGGTTTCATACGGAAACTCGTCTGTTACAAAGGGATTTCATTTCTTTTGAACTTATTTGAACACCCTTGTTTTTCTGTGTTCAAAATGCACCATTCAAAGCCACATCATCAATTTACAACCCTTTCTGACTTCATTTGTTATTTTTCATGCATTTACTGATTATTTTGAGCTATAAGACCATGAAATTGAAAAGCATTTGAAATGAACTCTGAAAAGGATCCAAGTTAGCATGGTATCATCATTTCACCCACATAGCATGTGCAAGAAAGTAGAGAGGCTTATGGCAAAAACTGGATGCACTTCGTGTACAAAACAGACAATCTCCTTCGAAGTATCAGGGTTTCATACGGAAACTCGTCTGTTACAAAGGGGTATCATTTCTTTTGAACTTATTTGAACCCCCTTGTTTTTCTGTGTTCAAAATGCACCATTCAAAGCCACATCATCAATTTACAACCCTTTCCGACTTCATTTGTTATTTTTCATGCATTTATTGATTATTTTGAGCTACAAGACCATGAAACTGAAAAGCATTTGAAATGAACTCTGAAAAGGTTCCAAGTTGGAATGGTATCATCATTTCACCCACATAGCATGTGCAATAAAGTAGAGAGGCTTACAGCAAAAAGTGGATGCACTTCGTGTACAAAACAGACAATCTCCTTCGAAGTATCAGGGTTTCATATGGAAACTCGTCTGTTACAAAGGGATTTCATTTCTTTTGAAATTATTTGAATCCCCTTGTTTTTCTGTGTTCAAAATGCACCATTCAAAGCCACATCATCAATTTACAACCCTTTCTGACTTCATTTGTTATTTTTCATGCATTTACTGATTATTTTGAGCTACAAGACCATGAAATTGAAAAGCATTTGAAATGAACTCTGAAAAGGTTCCAAGTTGGCATGGTATCATCATTTCACCCACATAGCATGTGCAATAAAGTAGAGAGGCTGACGGCAAAAACTGGATGCACTTCGTGTACAAAACAGACAATCTCCTTCGAAGTATTAGGTTTTCATACGGAAACTCGTCTGTTACAAAGGGATTTCATTTCTTTTGAACTTATTTGAACCCCCTTGTTTTTCTTTGTTCAAACTGCACCATTCAAAGCCATATCATCAATTTACAACCCTTTCCGACTTCATTTGTTATTTTTCATGCATTTACTGATTATTTTGAGCTATAAGACCATGAAATTGAAAAGCATTTGAAATGAACTCTGAATAGGTTCCAAGTAGGCATGGTATCATCATTTCACCCACATAGCATGTGCAAGAAAGTAGAGAGGCTTACGGTAAAAACTGGATGCACTTCGTGTACAAAATAGACAATCTCCTTCGAAGTATCAGGGTTTCATACGGAAACTCGTCTGTTACAAAGGGATTTCATTTCTTTTGAACTTATTTGAACCCCCTTGTTTTTATGTGTTCAAAATGCACCATTCAAAGCCACATCATCAATTTACAACCCTTTCTGACTTCATTTGTTATTTTTCATGCATTTACTGATTATTTTGAGCTATAAGACCATGAAATTGAAAAGCATTTGAAATGAACTCTGAAAAGGATCCAAGTTGGCATGGTATCATCATTTGACACACATAGCATGTGCATGAAAGTATAGAGGCTTACGGCAAAAACTGGATGCACTTCGTGTACAAAACAGACAATCTCCTTCGAAGTATCAGGGTTTCATACGGAAACTCGTCTGTTACAAAGGGATTTCATTTCTTTTGAACTTATTTGAACCCCCTTGTTTTTCTTTGTTCAAAATGCACCATTCAAAGCCACACCATCAATTTACAACCCTTTCCTACTTCATTTGTTATTTTTCATGCATTTACTGATTATTTTGAGCTATAAGACCATGAAATTGAAAAGCATTTGAAATGAACTCTGAAAAGGTTCCAAGTTGGCATGGTATCATCTTTTCACCCACATAGCATGGGCAATAAAGTAGAGAGGCTTACGGCAAAAACTGGATGCACTTCGTGTACAAAACCGACAATCTCCTTCGAAGTATCAGGGTTACGGAAACTCGTCTGTTACAAAGGGATTTCATTTCTTTTGAACTTATTTGAACCCCCTTGTTTTTCTATGTTCAAAATGCACCATTCAAATCCACATCATCAATTTACAACCCTTTCTGACTTCATTTGTTATTTTTCATGCATTTACTGATTATTTTGAGTTATAAGACCATGAAATTGAAAAGCATTTGAAATGAACTCTGAAAAGGATCCAAGTTGGCATGGTATCATCATTTCACCCACATAGCATGTGCAAGAAAGTAGAGAGGCTTACGGCAAAAACTGGATGCACTTCGTGTACAAAACAGACAATCTCCTTCGAAGTATCAGGGTTTCATACGGAAACTGGTCTGTTACAAAGAGATTTCATTTCTTTTGAACTTATTTGAACCCCCTTGTTTTTCTTTGTTCAAAATGCACCATTCAAAGCCACATCATCAATTTACAACCCTTTCTGACTTCATTTGTTTTTTTCATGCATTTACTGATTATTTTGAGCTATAAGACCATGAAATTGAAAAGCTTTTGAAATGAACTCTGAAAAGGTTCCAAGTTGGCATGGTATCATCATTTCACCCACATAGCATGTGCAATAAAGTCGAGAGGCTTACGGTAAAAACTGGATGCACTTCGTGTACAAAATAGACAATCTCCTACGAAGTATCAGGGTTTCATACGGAAACTCGTCTGTTACAAAGGGATTTCATTTCTTTTGAACTTATTTGAACCCCCTTGTTTTCTGTGTTCAAAATGCACCATTCAAAGCCACATCATCAATTTACAACCCTTTCTGACTTCATTTGTTATTTTTCATGCATTTACTGATTATTTTGAGCTATAAGACCATGAAATTGAAAAGCCTTTGATATGAACTCTGGAAAGGATCCAAGTTGGATTGGGATCATCATTTCACCCACATAGCATGTGCAAGAAAGTAGAGAGCCTTACGGCAAAAACTGTATGCACTTCGTGTACAAAACAGACAATC
>NW_021289517.1:120366-121284 GCF_002162155.2 Triticum dicoccoides
TGTTCAAAATGCACCATTCAAAGCCACATCATCAATTTACAACCCTTTCTGACTTCATTTGTTATTTTTCATGCATTTACTGATTACTTTGAGCTATAAGACCATGAAACTGAAAAGCATTTGAAATGAACTCTGAAAAGGTTCCAAGTTGGCATGGTATCATCATTTCACCCACATAGCATGTGCAAGAAAGTAGAGAGGCTTACGGTAAAAACTGGATGCACTTCGTGTACAAAACAGACAATCTCCTTCGAAGTATCAGGGTTTCATACGGAAACTCGTCTGTTACAAAGGGGTATCATTTCTTTTGAACTTATTTGAACCCCCTTGTTTTTCTGTGTTCAAAATGCACCATTCAAAGCCACATCATCAATTTACAACCCTTTCCGACTTCATTTGTTATTTTTCATGCATTTACTGATTATTTTGAGCTACAAGACCATGAAACTGAAAAGCATTTGAAATGAACTCTGAAAAGGATCCAAGTTGGCATGGTATCATCATTTGACACACATAGCATGTGCATGAAAGTATAGAGGCTTACGGCAAAAACTGGATGCACTTCGTGTACAAAACAGACAATCTCCTTCGAAGTATCAGGGTTTCATACGGAAACTCGTCTGTTACAAAGGGATTTCATTTCTTTTGAACTTATTTGAACCCCCTTGTTTTTCTTTGTTCAAAATGCACCATTCAAAGCCACATCATCAATTTACAACCCTTTCTAACTTCATTTGTTATTTTTCATGCATTTACTGATTATTTTGAGCTACAAGACCATGAAATTGAAAAGCATTTGAAATGAACTCTGAAAAGGTTCCAAGTTGGCATGGTATCATCATTTCACCCACATAGCATGTGCAATAAAGTAGAGAGGCTGACGGCAAAAACTGGATGCACTTCGTGTACAAAACAGAC
>NW_021289517.1:121294-123001 GCF_002162155.2 Triticum dicoccoides
ACTTCATTTGTTATTTTTCATGCATTTACTGATTATTTTGAGCTATAAGACCATGAAATTGAAAAGCATTTGAAATGAACTCTGAAAAGGTTCCAAGTTGGCATGGTATCATCATTTCACCCACATAGCATGTGCAAGAAAGTAGAGAGGCTTACGGTAAAAACTGGATGCACTTCGTGTACAAAATAGACAATCTCCTTCGAAGTATCAGGGTTTCATACGGAAACTCGTCTGTTACAAAGGGATTTCATTTCTTTTGAACTTATTTGAACCCCCTTGTTTTGATGTGTTCAAAATGCACCATTCAAAGCCACATCATCAATTTACAACCCTTTCTGACTTCATTTGTTATTTTTCATGCATTTACTGATTATTTTGAGCTATAAGACCATGAAATTGAAAAGCATTTGAAATGAACTCTGAAAAGGATCCAAGTTGGCATGGTATCATCTTTTCACCCACATAGCATGGGCAAAAAAGTAGAGAGGCTTACGGCAAAAACTGGATGCACTTCGTGTACAAAACCGACAATCTCCTTCGAAGTATCAGGGTTACGGAAACTCGTCTGTTACAAAGGGATTTCATTTCTTTTGAACTTATTTGAACCCCCTTGTTTTTCTATGTTCAAAATGCACCATTCAAATCCACATCATCAATTTACAACCCTTTCTGACTTCATTTGTTATTTTTCATGCATTTACTGATTATTTTGAGTTATAAGACCATGAAATTGAAAAGCATTTGAAATGAACTCTGAAAAGGATCCAACTTGGCATGGTATCATCATTTCACCCACATAGCATGTGCAAGAAAGTAGAGAGGCTTACGGCAAAAACTGGATGCACTTCGTGTACAAAACAGACAATCTCCTTCGAAGTATCAGGGTTTCATACGGAAACTGGTCTGTTACAAAGAGATTTCATTTCTTTTGAACTTATTTGAACCCCCTTGTTTTTCTTTGTTCAAAATGCACCATTCAAAGCCACATCATCAATTTACAACCCTTTCTGACTTCATTTGTTTTTTTCATGCATTTACTGATTATTTTGAGCTATAAGACCATGAAATTGAAAAGCTTTTGAAATGAACTCTGAAAAGGTTCCAAGTTGGCATGGTATCATCATTTCACCCACATAGCATGTGCAATAAAGTCGAGAGGCTTACGGTAAAAACTGGATGCACTTCGTGTACAAAATAGACAATCTCCTACGAAGTATCAGGGTTTCATACGGAAACTCGTCTCTTATAAAGGGATTTCATTTCTTTTGAACTTATTTGAACCCCCTTGTTTTTCTGTGTTCAAAATGCACCATTCAAAGCCACATCATCAATTTACAACCCTTTCTGACTTCATTTGTTATTTTTCATGCATTTACTGATTATTTTGAGCTATAAGACCATGAAATTGAAAAGCCTTTGATATGAACTCTGGAAAGGATCCAAGTTGGCTTGGGATCATCATTTCACCCACATAGCATGTGCAAGAAAGTAGAGAGCCTTACGGCAAAAACTGTACGCACTTCGTGTACAAAACAGACAATCTCCTTCGAAGTATCAGGGTTTCATACGGAAACTCTTCTGTTACAAAGGGATTTCATTTCTTTTGAAATTATTTGAACCCCCTTGTTTTTCTGTGTTCAAAATGCACCATTCAAAGCCACATCATCAATTTACAACCCTTTCTGACTTCATTTGTTATTTTTCATG
>NW_021289517.1:124578-125988 GCF_002162155.2 Triticum dicoccoides
TCGTGTACAAAACAGACAATCTCCTTCGAAGTATCAGGGTTACGAAAACTCGTCTGTTACAAAGGGATTTCATTTCTTTTGAACTTATTTGAACCACCTTGTTTTTCTATGTTCAAAATGCACCATTCAAATCCACATCATCAATTTAAAACCCTTTCTGAATTCATTTGTTATTTTTCATGCATTTACTGATTATTTTGAGTTATAAGACCATAAAATTGAAAAGCATTTGAAATGAACTCTGAAAAGGATCCAAGTTGGCATGGTATCATCATTTCACCCACATAGCATGTGCAAGAAAGTAGAGAGGCTTACGGCAAAAACTGGATGCACTTCGTGTACAAAAGAGACAATCTCCTTCGAAGTATCAGGGTTTCATACGGAAACTTGTCTGTTACAAAGGGATTTCATTTCTTTTGAAATTATTTGAACCCTCTTGTTTTTCTGTGTTCAAATTCACCATTCAAAGCCACATCATCTATTTACAGCCCTTCCTGACTTCATTTGTTATTTTTCATGCATTTACTGATTATTTTGAGCTATAAGACCATGAAATTGAAAAGCATTTGAAATGAACTCTGAAAAGGTTCCAAGTTGGCATGGTATCATCATTTCACCCACATAGCATGTGTAAGAAAGTAGAGAGGCTTACGGCAAAAAGTGGATGCACTTCGTGTACAAAACAGACAATCTCCTTCGAAGTATCAGGGTTTCATATGGAAACTCGTCTGTTACAAAGGGACTTCATTTCTTTTGAAATTATTTGAATCCCCTTGTTTTTCTATGTTCAAAATGCACCATTCAAAGCCACATCATCAATTTACAACCGTTTCTGACTTCATTTGTTATTTTTCATGCATTTACTGATTATTTTGAGCTACAAGACCATGAAATTGAAAAGCATTTGAAATGAACTCTGAAAAGGTTCCAAGTTGGCATGGTATCATCATTTCACCCACATAGCATGTGCAATAAAGTAGAGAGGCTGACGGCAAAAACTGGATGCACTTCGTGTACAAAACAGACAATCTCCTTTGAAGTATTAGGGTTTCATACGGAAACTCGTCTGTTACAAAGGGATTTCATTTCTTTTGAACTTATTTGAACCCCCTTGTTTTTCTTTGTTCAAACTGCACCATTCAAAGCCATATCATCAATTTACAACCCTTTCCGACTTCATTTGTTATTTTTCATGCATTTACTGATTATTTTGAGCTATAAGACCATGAAATTGAAAAGCATTTGAAATGAACTCTGAAAAGGTTCCAAGTTGGCATGGTATCATCATTTCACCCACATAGCATGTGCAAGAAAGTAGAGAGGCTTACGGTAAAAACTGGATGCACTTCGTGTACAAAATAGACAATCTCCTTCGAAGTATCAGGGTTTCATATGGAAACTCGTCTGTTA
>NW_021289517.1:126952-136393 GCF_002162155.2 Triticum dicoccoides
GCACTTCGTGTACAAAACAGACAATCTCCTTCGAAGTATCAGGGTTTCATACGGAAACTCTTCTGTTACAAAGGGATTTCATTTCTTTTGAAATTATTTGAACCCCCTTGTTTTTCTGTGTTCAAAATGCACCATTCAAAGCCACATCATCAATTTACAACCCTTTCTGACTTCATTTGTTATTTTTCATGCATTTACTGATTATTTTGAGCTATAAGACCATGAAACTGAAAAGCATTTGAAATGAACTCTGAAAAGGTTCCAAGTTGGCATGGTATCATCATTTCACCCACATAGCATGTGCAAGAAAGTAGAGAGGCTTACGGTAAAAACTGGATGCACTTCGTGTACAAAACAGATAATCTCCTTCGAAGTATCAGGGTTTCATATGGAAACTCGTCTGTTACAAAAGGATTTCATTTCTTTTGAACTTATTTGAACCCCCTTGTTTTTATGTGTTCAAAATGCATCATTCAAAGCCACATCATCAATTTGCAACCCTTTCTGACTTCATTTGTTATTATTCATGCATTTACTGATTATTTTGAGTTATAAGACCATAAAATTGAAAATCATTTGAAATGAACTCTGAAAAGGATCCAAGTTGGCATGGTATCATCATTTCACCCACATAGCATGTGCAAGAAAGTAGAGAGGCTTATGGCAAAAACTGGATGCACTTCGTGTACAAAAGAGACAATCTCCTTCGAAGTATCAGGGTTTCATACGGAAACTTGTCTGTTACAAAGGGATTTCATTTCTTTTGAAATTATTTGAACCCTCTTGTTTTTCTGTGTTCAAATGCACCATTCAAAGCCACATCATCTATTTATAGCTCTTCCTGACTTCATTTGTTATTTTTCATGCATTTACTGATTATTTTGAGCTATAAGACCATGAAATTGAAAAGCATTTGAAATGAACTCTGAAAAGGTTCCAAGTTGGCATGGTATCATCATTTCACCCACATAGCATGTGCAAGAAAGTAGAGAGGCTTACGGCAAAAAGTGGATGCACTTCGTGTACAAAACAGACAATCTCCTTTGAAGTATCAGGGTTTCATATGGAAACTCGTCTGTTACAAAGGGACTTCATTTCTTTTGAAATTATTTGAAGCCCCTTGTTTTTCTATGTTCAAAATGCACCATTCAAAGCCACATCGTCAATTTACAACCCTTTCTGACTTCATTTGTTATTTTTCATGCATTTACTGATTATTTTGAGCTACAAGACCATGAAATTGAAAAGCATTTGAAATGAACTCTGAAAAGGTTCCAAGTTGGCATGGTATCATCATTTCACCCACATAGCATGTGCAATAAAGTAGAGAGGCTGACGGCAAAAACTGGATGCACTTCATGTACAAAACAGACAATCTCCTTCGAAGTATTAGGGTTTCATACAGAAACTCGTCTGTTACAAAGGGATTTCATTTCTTTTGAACTTATTTGAACCCCCTTGTTTTTCTTTGTTCAAACTGCACCATTCAAAGCCATATCATCAATTTACAACCCTTTCCAACTTCATTTGTTATTTTTCATGCATTTACTGATTATTTTGAGCTATAAGACCATGAAATTGAAAAGCATTTGAAATGAACTCTGAAAAGGTTCCAAGTTGGCATGGTATCATCATTTCACCCACATAGCATGTGCAAGAAAGTAGAGAGGCTTACGGTAAAAACTGGATGCACTTCGTGTACAAAATAGACAATCTCCTTCGAAGTATCAGGGTTTCATACGGAAACTCGTCTGTTACAAAGGGATTTCATTTCTTTTGAACTTATTTGAACCCCCTTGTTTTTCTGTGTTCAAAATGCACCATTCAAAGCCACATCATCAATTTACAACCCTTTCTGACTTCATTTGTTATTTTTCATGCATTTACTGATTATTTTGAGCTATAAGACCATGAAATTGAAAAGCATTTGAAATGAACTCTGAAAAGGATCCAAGTTGGCATGGTATCATCATTTGACACACATAGCATGTGCAAGAAAGTATAGAGGCTTACGGCAAAAACTGGATGCACGTCGTGTACAAAACAGACAATCTCCTTCGAAGTATCAGGGTTTCATACGGAAACTCGTCTGTTACAAAGGGATTTCATTTCTTTTGAACTTATTTGAACCCCCTTGTTTTTCTTTGTTCAAAATGCACCATTCAAAGCCACATCATCAATTTACAACCCTTTCCTACATCATTTGTTATTTTTCATGCATTTACTGATTATTTTGAGCTATAAGACCATGAAATTGAAAAGCATTTGAAATGAACTCTGAAAAGGTTCCAAGTTGGCATGGTATCATCTTTTCACCCACATAGCATGGGCAAGAAAGTAGAGAGGCTTACGGCAAAAACTGGATGCACTTCGTGTACAAAACAGACAATCTCCTTCGAAGTATCAGGGTTACGGAAACTCGTTTGTTACAAAGGGATTTCATTTCTTTTGAACTTATTTGAACCCCCTTGTTTTTCTATGTTCAAAATTGACCATTCAAATCCACATCATCAATTTACAACCCTTTCTGACTTCATTTGTTATTTTTCATGCATTTACTGATTATTTTGAGTTATAAGACCATGAAATTGAAAAGCATTTGAAATGAACTTTGAAAAGGATCCAAGTTGGCATGGTATCATCATTTCACCCACATAGCATGTGCAAGAAAGTAGAGAGGCTTACGGCAAAAACTGGATGCACTTCGTGTACAAAACAGACAATCTCCTTCGAAGTATCAGGGTTTCATACGGAAACTTGTCTGTTACAAAGGGATTTCATTTCTTTTGAAATTATTTGAACCCTCTTGTTTTTCTGTGTTCAAATGCACCATTCAAAGCCACATCATCTATTTACAGCCCTTCCTGACTTCATTTGTTATTTTTCATGCATTTACTGATTATTTTGAGCTATAAGACCATGAAATTGAAAAGCATTTGAAATGAACTCTGAAAAGGTTCCAAGTTGGCATGGTATCATCATTTCACCCACATAGCATGTGCAATAAAGTAGAGAGGCTTACGTCAAAAACTGGATGCACTTCGTGTACAAAACAGACAATCTCTTTCGAAGTATCAGGGTTTCATACGGAAACTGGTCTGTTACAAAGGGATTTCATTTCTTTCGAACTTATTTGAACTCCCTTGTTTTTCTGTGTTCAAAATGCACCATTCAAAGCCACATCATCAATTTACAACCCTTTCTGACTTCATTTGTTATTTTTCATGCATTTACTGATTATTTTGAGCTATAAGACCATGAAATTGAACTGCATTTGAAATGAACTCTGAAAAGGTTCCAAGTTGGCATGGTATCATCATTTCACCCACATAGCATGTGCAATAAAGTAGAGAGGCTTATGGTAAAAACTGGATGCACTTCGTGTACAAAAGAGACAATCTCCTTCGAAGTATCAGGGTTTCATACGGAAACTCATCTGTTACAAAGGGATTTCATTTCTTTTGAACTTATTTGAACCCCCTTGTTTTTCTGTGTTCAAAATGCACCATTCAAAGCCACATCATCAATTTAAAACCCTTTCTGACTTCATCTGTTATTTTTCATGCATTTACTGATTATTTTGGCACTAGTAGAAAAAGGACCTAATATGAGACACATTAGTGCCAGTTTGATTTTGAGCCGGCACTAATGTGTCCAATAGTGCCGGTTCCAACGGCTAGCCGTCCGTTCTCATTAGTACCGGTTCGTGCCACGAACCGGTACTAATGAGAGTGGTGGAAGGGTGTTGTCTGTCTGGGGCCCCTCCAGCACCTTTAGTACCGGTTCGTGGCACGAACCGGTACTAAAGGTCGACCTACATAAACCCTTCGTCCACCCGAGCCACTCTTTCTTCCCCTTTCCCCTCACTTCCTCTGTTCTTCCCCTCTCTTCCTCGAGCTCCGCACAAATTTTTCCCAAAATTTGTCAAGATTTGAAGGCCCCCATCCATTCAAATGATCACAAAGGTTAGCAACTTTGTCCTTTCAACTCTCATTGCTAGATTAGCTCTTGCAATGCTTTGTATAGTGATTAATTTGGGAGGAATTATATTAGCTAGTATTTGATTTATATGCAATTTGAGGTCAAAAATAACACTTAGTTTGCATATGTAGGTGTGGTTTACTTAGTGCCTTCTAAATCTCCGTCGTAACCATCGTCGATCGCCCGCACCGTCCCGTCGCCGGCACCACCTTGTGGTGAGGCTCTTGTTCATGAATGTTTTACATTACCAAATTGATGTTTGTGTGATTTGGATATATAGTTACTCGTATAATTATCTTACCCATACGTTGTTTGTTATACATAGTGCAATGGTTTTGATATCCGTCCCCGTCGGCCCTCGTCCTTTGTTATGATTCGGATGTGGTATATTCTCATTTAAAACTAGTTGTTGCATTTCGTGTTTATGACAAATTATGCCCATCAAGTTGACATAGATATTTTTATCTAGGAGGTATGTGAACCGGAAATTCCAACCGACCCTATTGTCGAGAGGTTAAATTTAGTTGAAAGAGAAAACGAGTATTTGAAAGAAAAATTGAAAAGAATTGAGGGGGAGAAGATGGAATTGGAGTTGCATGTTCCTGATGTCGTCGATGATCACAAGATCAAGATGGAGAAAATGAGGTTGAAGATTAGAAAGATTAGAAAATATGCCATTGATAGTGTGGCTTGGTATCATTATGCTGTTGGATCAATTGTTACCTTAATTGCGATCTTCATCGCATTTGTTGTTGCATTTAAATTCTTTAGCTAGAGAGTTATTTGTATGTTGCATTTAATTAAGTGTTGTATATGAACTTTATGTATGAACTTTATGTATGAACTTGTATTAATTTGGTCTATTTGGTGTTGTGTAATGAAGATGAACCGACAATGGATGTATGATGATAGATGCTCTCCCGAGTTCATTAATGGCGTGCATACTTTTCTGCTTGCCGCTGAGGCAAACAAGCGGGCGGATGGTTTTATGCCTTGTCCATGAGCTGGCTGTAAGAATGGTCACAGTTACTCTACGTCAAGAACCATTCACGTCCACCTATTTGAGTCTGGTTTCATGCCCCACTATAATGTTTGGACCAAGCACGGAGAAATAGGGGTTATGATGGAAGACAATGAAGAAGAAGAGGACGACGACGGCTATCCTGGCCATGGGTTCCCTGAATACGATGATACAACAATGGGGGAAGAAGCTGAGCCGGCAATGCAGAAAGAAGCTGAAGAAGAGGCATCAGATGAGCCCGCTGATGATCTAGGTCGGGCCATTGCCAATGCAAAGAGAAACTGCGCATGTGATCTGGAGAGGACGAACTTGCAGCGCATGTTAGAGGATCACAAGAAATTGTTGTACCCGAATTGCGAAGCTGACAAAAAAAGTTGGGCACCACACTTGAATTGATGCAATGGAAGGCAGAGAATGGTGTATCTGACAAGGGATTTGGAAAGTTGCTAGTAATGATAAAGAATATGCTTCCAAAGGACAACGAACTGCCCGAGAGTACGTATGAAGCAAAGAAGGCTGTCTGCCCTCTAGGGTTAGAGGTGCAAAAGATACATGCATGCCCTAATGACTGCATCCTCTACCGCGGTGAGTACGAGGATTTGAAAGCTTGCCCGGTATGCGGTGCATTGCGTTATAAGATCAGTTGCGATGACCCTGGTGATGTCGAGGGTGAGCGCCCAAGGAAGAAGATTCCTGCCAAGGTGATGTGGTATGCTCCTATAATACCACGGTTGAAACGTTTGTTCCAAAACAAAGAGCATGCGAAGGCGATGCGGTGGCACGCAGAAGACCATAAGAAAGACGGAAAGTTGAGAGTACCCGCTGCGGTTCGCAGTGGAGAAAAATCGAGAGAAAGTATTGGGAGGAGTTTGTAGGTGACCCAAGGAACGTATGGTTTGGTCTAAGCGCAGATGGCATTAATCCTTTTGGGGAGAAGAGCAGCAACCATAGCACGTGGCCTGTGACTCTATGTTTGTATAACCTTCCTCCTTGGTTGTGCATGAAGCGGAAGTTCATTATGATGTCAGTGCTCATCCAAGGCCCTAAGCAACCCGGCAAAGACATTGATGTGTACCTAAGGCCATTAGTTGAAGAACTCTTACAACTGTGGAATGGAACAGGTGTACATGCGTGGGATGAGCACATGGGGGAAGAATTTGACCTAAAGGCATTGCTGTTCATGACCTTCAATGATTGGCCTGCTCTCAGTAACCTTTCAGGACAGACAAACAAGGGATACCACGGATGCACGCGCTGTTTGGATGATATTGATAGTATATATTTGAATAGTTGTAAGAAGAATGTGTACCTGGGACATCGTCGATTTCTTCCGAGCAGGCATCCCGTAAGAAAGAAAGGCAAGCATTTCAAAGGTGAGGCGGATCACCGGACGAAGCCTCGCCACCGTACTGGTGCTGATGTACATGATATGGTCAAGGATTTGAAGGTAATCTTTGGAAAGGGTCCTGGCGGACAACCTGTTCCGAAGGACGCTGACGGACGCGCTCCCATGTGGAAGAAGAAATCTATATTTTGGGACCTCCCATATTGGAAAGACCTAGAGGTCCGCTCCACAATCGACGTGATGCACGTGACGAAGAATCTTTGCGTGACCCTGCTTGGCTTTTTGGGCGTGTATGGGAAGACAAAAGATACACCAGAGGCACGGGAGGACCAGCAACGTATGCACGGAAAAGACGACATACATCAGGGTCAGGCCAGCTACGCTCTTACGAAAGAAGAGAAGGAAATCTTCTTTGAATGCCTGCTCGGCATGAAGGTACCATCTGGCTTCTCATTGAATATAAAGGGAATAATAAATATGGCAAAGAAAAAGTTCCAGAACCTAAAGTCTCATGACTGCCACGTGATTATGACGCAACTCCTTCTGGTTGCATTGAGGGGGCTTCTACCGAAAAACATTCGATTGGCCATTGTGAAGCTATGTGCATTCCTCACTGCAATCTCTCAGAAGGTAATCGATCCAGAAATCATACCAAGGTTACAGAATGATTTGGTGCAATGTCTTGTCAGTTTCAAGTTGGTGTTCCCACCATCCTTCTTCAACATCATGACGCATGTCCTAGTTCACCTTTGCGAAGAGATTAACGTTTTGGGTCCTGTATTTCTACACAATATGTTCCCCTTTGAAAGGTTCATGGGAGTCTTGAAGAAATATGTTCATAACCGTGCTAGGCCAGAAGGAAGCATCTCGAAGGGCCATGAAAATGAGGTGGTCATTGAGTTTTGTATTGACTTTATTCCTGACCTTAAGCCGATTGGTGTTGCTGAATCGCGGCATAAGGGCAGACTGGAAGGAAAAGGCACGCCAGGAGGGCATCAAATAATATGTATGGACGGGCATTCTCTCACTGAAGCACACTACACAGTTCTACAGAATTCCGCCTTGTTGGCTCCGTATATGGAGGAACACAAGAATTTTCTACAGTCCAAACACCCAGATAAGTCTGACGACTGGATTACACGCGAATAAACGAGGACTTTCGCTGGTTGGTTGTAGAAACGTTCCCTGAATGATTGCGACATTCAAAATGACCTGTACTCGATGTCCGAGTTACCATCTTCGAATATAATGACTTTCAAAGGGTACCAAATAAATGGGAATACATTTTACACGATCGCCCAAGATAAGAAGAGCACCAACCAAAACAGTGGTGTCCCCTTTGATGCAACAACCAACACGGGAAAGGAAACATATCATGGTTACATAGAGGACATATGGGAACTTAACTATGGATCAGGTGATTTGAAGGTCCCTTTGTTTCGGTGCAAATGGGTCAATATGACACGAGGCGGGGTAACTGAAGACCCGCAGTACGGAATGACAACAGTGGATCTCAACAATCTTGCGTATGCAGACGAACCATTCGTCCTAGCCAATGATGTGGCGCAGGTTTTTTATGTGAAAGACATGTCTACCAGGCCGAGAAAAAGAAAAGAGGAAGTGAATGGATCATACGACGAGCCAAAGCGCCACATAGTTCTTTCAGGAAAAAGAAACATCATGGGAGTGGATGACAAGACAGACATGTCAGAAGATTATGAAAAGTTTGATGAAATTGCTCCATTCACAGTGAATATTGACCCGAGCATCCAGTTAAATGATGAAGATTTTCCATGGCTACGGCGCAAAGGGACACACTAGAAGAAAAAGTTTCACACCCAAAGATCTGGGATGTGATCGGCTTCACTATCATCACTTTCTTCTGTGTTTCACACCCAGGATGGAATGTCTGTAATAGTTAGAGTAGTTAATTATGTGTTTTGGCATTTGAAACCCGAAGAAATTTTATGTGCAAACAAATTCTTTTTCATGCATTTACTGATTTTTTTTCAGTTAAATGACCCTGAAATTGAAAAGCATTTGAAATGAACTCAGAAAAGGTTGAAAGTTGGCATGGTATCATAATTTCATACAAATAGCATCTGCAAAAAAGTAGAGAGGGTTACGGCAAAAACTGGATACACTTCGTGTACAAAATGGACAATCTTTTTCGAAGTATCAGGGTTTCCGACAAAAACTGAAATGTTACAAAGGCATTTCATTTTTTAAATAACCTAAGCATTACCAAATTGAATATAATGATAAAACACACTAATATTAAACATAAGAAAAAAGAATCACTGAAAAATCTTTTTTCAAAGTTAAGTTATTCACAAACTAGTGATTCACACAAATTTCAAATAATTCAAAATTTAAACTATTCAAATTTTAAAACTACCGGCATTAACAAAAAGTTTGTAAATTTTTGTACCTAAAGCAAAAATATTCACAAAGAAAATCTAAATACAGCAAAAAACAACTCAAAAATAAATAAAACAAAAAAAAGCAAAAAAAATTAAGAAAATAAAAAAGCCAGCCTACTGGGCCAAAGCGGCCTCCATACGACTAGAAACTCAACCTTTTGTTGGGCCAGGATGCAGGCCCGCAAAGGCCCAGAAGGCCCACATGGCAGCAATGAATAGGTAGGCCCAGTAGGCCTGCTTAGGAGAGGAGCTCGAGAGAGCTACCGCACCGGGGCTTATAAACCAGTGCGGTAGCCCTTCGACCAGCGAGGTGGGACTAAACTTGCCGCACCGCACTGCGCCAGCGCACCCCCTTTAGTACAGGGTCGTGGCACCAACCGGTACTAAAAGGGGGGCCTTTAGTACCGGTTGGAGCCACCACCCGGTACTAAAGGGGGTGCGCTTCCCGCCGCTTGGCATGGCCAAAAGAGACCTTTAGTACCGGTTGGTGGCTCCAACCGGTACTAAAGGTCCATCCTATATATACAACAGTTGAAAAAATTCAGTTTCCCTCCGTTTCTTCCCTCTGTTTCCTCCCTCCGTCGCGCCGCCCTGCCCCGATCGACGCCGTCCCCGTCGACGTCGCCGCCGCCGCCCCTCGTCGCCGACCCCGGCCGTCCCCGCCCCTCGTC
>NW_021289517.1:136643-146510 GCF_002162155.2 Triticum dicoccoides
GCCCCGACCGCCCCGCTCCGTCGTCGTCGCCGCCCCGTCCCGTCGCCCCGTCGTCGCCGCCCTGTCGTCGCCTCGCCGGTGAGCTCGCCCCGGCCGCGCCATGTCCACACACACACACACACATTGTTAGTTTGTTTTCTTAAAAAAAATTCTGTTTTTTAGTTATAGAAATGTTAGGAAATTATTCTGTTTTTTAGTTATATAAATATTAGAAATGTTAGTTATATAGAAATGATATAAATGTTTTCTGTTTTTAATTATAGAAATATTTATAGAGATGTTAGCAACTTTTCTGTTTTTTAGTTATATAAATATTAGAAATGTTATAGAAATGTTAGTTATATAATCAGGAAATTTTAGAATTAGTTTTAGTTAGATGAATTAGATTAATGTCAAATTGTTAGAATTTGCATATATATAGAATTTTAGTTATCACAATCCAATCATTAAAAAATGTTACTTTTTGCGGGCATATAGTATTTGTTCTCGACGATATGCCCGGCCCGCATCCTCGCCGTCGACCCGTTCGCGACGACGTCATGCTTCAGGGGACCCATGTCCGGGACTGGGCTCCGCCGGGCTGGCACTGGGAGGTGCTACCTGGAGGGGCGCGCCGCTTGGTGAGGAACCCGACCTCGGGTCCCGTTGTTGACCCTGATCATCTTTGGTGGCGTTCGCGTGGACCACATTTGGTGCAGAGGCAGCCGGCCCCGTCGGAGGTGGTGCGTCGCCATGTCAGGGAGGAAGATGAGCACGTCCATCGGTACATGGCTGCTATGGACGACGTCAGGTTCTCCACTACTTGGCGGGTTCTTTGGGCAGATGACCGGAGATATGATCCTGTGATGGTTCCTTCTCTTTGGGTGTGCCCCGCCTGTGCCCCAAGAACCGCGAGTGGCGCCCTAGATTCTTCTTTAGTACTCGATCTTTATTAGGTACCTAGCCAGTGATGTATTCGATATATAATATTCGAGACGATGTATTCGAGATTATATATATTAAGACGATGATGTATTCGAGATTATATATTCAAGACGATGTATTCGAGATTCAGTTTTTCCTTATTGATTAATTGCATCCATGCATTGTAATTTGAATACTAAATTGTTTTATATTTCTTCTGTATTAATTACTAAAGTAAAAGCTATGGCGGACAATACCGACAGAGAGAGAGAAGAGGAATTGTTCAACAACATACGTAGCCCTCACAGGCTAGATGATTTGAATGAAGATGACGGCTCCCAATATCTGAACAATACCGGAGAGGGTGACGAAAAGATATTCGATCTCGACGACCAAGCTAATGAAGTCATGAACTATGATTATGATGGCACACACAATGTTAGTGATGACATAGACAATGCTGATCTTCAAATAACAAAGACTTCTGGCGAGGTATATATTTATATAAGCATGCATCCTGGTGATCATAACATGTTTTTTATTGAAGATATATTAACGAATCGATCTTTCTTCTTTCAGCCCTCCGGATCGAGCAAATCTGCTTCTACAGACAGCAAGACAAAGCGAGGCCCGAGCAGATTGTTGAAGGATGGTGTAAAGTACCACATCGAATCCACCAAACTTAGTGGC
Source organism: Triticum dicoccoides (assembly GCF_002162155.2). NCBI lineage: Eukaryota > Viridiplantae > Streptophyta > Magnoliopsida > Poales > Poaceae > Triticum > Triticum dicoccoides. Next base: position 138,237 of record NW_021289517.1, read on the forward strand.
GAACCCCTCACGCCTAAGAATGTTGCGGACAAGTGGACTCGTCAGTGCGGTGTTCTTGTGAAGGACAAACTCCCGATCTCCATTCAAGAATGGAAAGAGCCAAAGACTAAATGTCCAGGTGTTACTTGGGTCGATGGCAGAGCCAAAGAAGACCTGGTGAAATCTCTGATGGAACATTTCACCCTACCAGATCATGTCACTGAAGAAGATGTGAAGAAAGTGAAGGCCGCTGCTCTTAAGAAGATGGCAATTGCATTCAACACCCACAAGAAAACTGTATGGGCCAACTACCTCGCTAATGAAAGGAAGACTCCAGATTTCAAGGGAACACTGGAGAAGCAAAGAGAGCACTGGGACGATTTCGTGACCTTCAAGGATTCAGAATTATCTAAGGAACGGTCGATGAAAAACAAGGCAAATGCCGCAAGAAAGACGCAGTTCCATAGGCTGGGTCTAGGTGGCTACGCGGTGGGATTGCCTAAGTGGGATAAGTCTGAGCGAGAGATGGAGGATGCAGGGGTCACTCCGGTTACTAGGAACTGGCCCCCCAGCTGCAGAACTTGGTTCTATGCGCTTGGGGGAGCGTTGGACCAGAAGACAGGCGAAGTTTCGCGGAAGGCAAGTCTAAAAGGAGCCGAACAAAAGATAATTGATGCAATAGAAGTAGCTCGAAGGGGGTAGTTCACGCCCAACAGAGAGAACGATGAGCTTATGTGCGCCTTGGGAAATCCTGAACACCCGGGAAGAACATGAGGCAAGGGCGTTATTCCCTGGTATGAGGGCTTTTTGGACTGGAATGACGACTACAGGTCCCGTGCAAGAAAGAAGATGGAGGAGGAGAAGAAGAGGAAGTTGGACGAGGAGCAGAGGAAGCAGGACGCAGAATGCCTTCAAGGCCTAGAAGCAAGGCACGCGGACCTGGCACTCAAATTCCAGCAGCAGCAACAGCAGATCGACTCACTTAGCCAGGAAAGGGGGTCTCAGCAGCGGCAGCAGCAAGCGGATGATCGTCCAGCATTGGATAGCACCGCCCATCCATGCCGAGAAGCAGCATTGGTTCTGCCCCGGGCGACACACTGCTGGATACATACCCTGTGGATGACATCATAGAGAACACTAACTGTGAGCTACACTCCAAAATGAAGAACATATCCATGAAGGTGGCGGACGGCGTTGCTTTTCCAGTTACCCCCAAAGCAACCTACCATTGCATCCTGATTCCAGAGGGCTATGCTCGTGTCATGGTTGATGAAGTGGTGGACCCATATTCGGGGCTAACACTTGACATTCCTGGAGGTGAAGACGAGCGCACACTGGGAGAGGCCATACATCATAACATCCTATGGAGAAAGGATTGCATCATCTTTTGAAGTCAACCGACACAGCGTCGTCTGCCGACTCCTCCTCGAAGTCCGCCACTGAGTAAGCAGACTCCCGCTCCTCCATGTCCACGAACGCGTGAGACAACTCCTCCTCAAAGTCCGCCACCTCCTCCAAGTCCCTGAACGCGTGAGCTGACTCCTTCGGTTTCAAGTCCGGCACAGCGTCATGCCACTTCTCCGGTTTCAAGTCCTGCATCGTGTCAGGCCACACCTCCTGCTTCAAGTCTGGGACATCGTCAAGCAACTTCTCCTTGTCCAAATCCACGTCAGCCGTCGCCGCCGTCTCCGCAATCGCAGAAGAGACATGCCACAGCTTTGGTGCGTAGCGGTACGAGTCAAGGTAGTTCAGGAAGTACAGGCGGAGACAAGCGATATAAATACTGTCCAAGCGTCGCTCCTCTTCCTCAGAGGCCTTACGACATGACTAAGGAGAAAAACACAGCCATAGTGCAAGCCCAAGTGGACGCCCATTTTGGACCCAAACCGACACCGCCGCCAAAGGAGAAAGTGCCTGAGAAAGTAATTGACCACTTCATTCATATGGCTAGAGAACCAGCTCCCAAGCCTGTTGACTCGGACTATGAGCGCCAAATCAGGAAGGCACATCGATCACGAGTACAGAAGGAAGCGAGCTCAAGCTCGAGCCAACAAGCAGCTGGCAAAAAATGCGGGAGAACCGTTCCCCAGTTGGGAGAACAGGCGGTGCAAGCGATCCCCCCGCTTGTTGTGCCAACAACACATGAGAGGAGTACTACGCGCGCCAAATATTATTGTGGGCAAACCGTTGGCGTTCCCCAGCAGGGCGATGTGGTAATAAGAGAGGATCATATAATGCAGGCTCAAATGCTCAATATCTCTGTTGGACAACTCCTCGAAATTGAGCCCATGCCTACGCTTAAAGAATCGGAAATAGCATGGCAATATGTCCGGGGCAAACCTTTGGTCCATCCAGACAAGGTCAAGGACCTCCCAACGAGAATGTATCAATTGCATCAATGGTACATGAACATTACCAAGATTTCCAATCGAGAGTCCCTCATGGTGAATGTCAAGCATGAGCATTATTACCATGAGAAAGCTCTGACCATTGAGTATCCAGAACTATTTCAGTTATACAATCAAGACGCACTCGACAAGTCTATCGCGTCAGTTGCTATTGTTTATAAGTGATTTCTATCTGTAATTTAAGTCTCAATCTAGTTATGTAGTGATAATTTTGATCAATCATTACATGTAATTATCCTCACTATATTCTTTTTCTGTGGTATTATATGCAGGATGAAGATGTATGAAATGAAAAAAGCTGGACGCTATGGCATTGGGGTCATTGACCCAAATACCATTAATCAGGACATATGGCAGATTGAACATTGTCAAGATGTTGTAGAGGAAAGCATGCTAGAGTTCTTGAAGCGCCTCAATAGCAATGAAGATATACTACTTCCTTACAACTTCCCGTGAGTCACACTGTCTTGTACTACAAATTCTGTTTTTGCTTACTAGCTAGCTAGATGTTAATAATTAAGTGTATACGGTTTACGGTAGTTAATTAATTTTATGCACATGCCCGCTTAATTAAGACATGCAAACGTGTGCGTATGCAGTTGGCACTGGGTTTTGTTAGACATTAAAGTTGAGGAAGGAAAAGTTGAATTACTGGACTCACTAACTAAAGAACATAAAAACTACACCATCGTGAAGGGGATAGTCAACAGGTAATTTCAATCATTATTAACTATATCTAGGCCTATTAATTATTAGTTCATCATTTCCTGATATGAACTATTTAATAACCCCTTTCTTAATTTTCTTTGCCGGCGGGCTGGGCATGGACAAAGTTCATCAAGGTGACTCCAGGCACGTGGCCAAAAAAGTTGTTTTGGCATCGACCCAAGGTAAGTAATTAAGTAGTACTAGCTAGCTACCATCTCTTTAATTCTTGTTTCAATATCATTAATTAATTATCATGCTTGATTAATCATTATCTGATTCAATTCCATTCTCGTAAAGGCCCTGAGGCAGGCGCCAGGGAATAATCTGTGTGCATACTACATTTGCGAGAACATTCGCATGATGACGTGCGAAAGGAGCGGATCTGATAGACAAGACTGGGTACGTTTGTCAAAACACTATTCACACCATTATCAATATCTAGTCACATAACTAACAAACATGCATATAAGCTCCTAACATCAGACCGCATACTAGCACTTCAAGAGGAAATAGCTGGATTTTTGCTCCACCAGGTCATAGATCCCAAAGGAGAATACTATTACCCGCTACCGCCCCCATGAACCACTTGTCATCGTGCTCCAGAGGCACCAAAGGCAACATATATATGTAGGACAAATTGTGTATATGTATATAGATGTGTATGTGTGAATAATTAATGGTGTTGGTTTGTGAGACATTCGATGATATATATGCGGTTCTACGTACGAGAAAATCTATTTATATATATGCATAATGTGTACAATTTGTAGTATCGTGAAATACCAGCAAACAAAAAAATTGAATGGAAAATAAATCAAAAACCACCCCAAATATTTAGTACCGGTTGGTGTTACCAACCGGTACTAATGCCCTACACGCACCCGGGCCTGGCTCGTGCCACGTGGTGGCACTTTAGCGCCAGTTCGTGACGAACAGGTACTAAAGGGGGGGGGCTTTAGTCCCCACTCTTTAGTGCCGGTTGGCAAACCGGCACTAAAGGCCGTTACGAACGGGTACTAAAGCCCGGTTCTGCACTAGTGTGAGCTATAAGACCATGAAATTGAAAAGCATTTGAAATGAACTCTGAAAAGGTTCCAAGTTGGCATGGTATCATCATTTCACCCACATAGCATGTCCAAGAAAGTAGAGAGGCTTACGGCAAAAATTGTATGCACTTCGTGTACAAAACAGACAATCTCCTTCGAAGTATCAGGGTTTCATACGGAAACTCATCTGTTACAAAGGGATTTCATTTCTTTTGAAATCATTTGAACCCTCTTGTTTTTCTGTGTTCAAAATGCACCATTCAAAGCCACATCATCAATTTACAACCCTTTCTGACTTCATTTGTTATTTTTCATGCATATACTGATTATTTTGAGCTATAAGACCATGAAATTGAAAAGCATTTGAAATGAACTATGAAAAGGTTCCAAGTTGGCATGGTATCATCATTTCACCCACATAGCATGTGCAATAAAGTAGAGAGGCTTACGGCAAAAACTGGATGCACTTCGTGTACAAAACAGACAATCACCTTCGAAGTATCAGGGTTTCATACGGAAACTCGTCTGTTACAAAGGGATTTCATTTCTTTTGAACTTATTAGAACCCCCTTGTTTTTCTGTGTTCAAAATGCACCATTCAAAGCCACATCATCAATTTACAACCCTTTCTGACTTCATTTGTTATTTTTCATGCATTTACTGATTATTTTGTGCTATAAGACCATGAAATTGAAAAGCATTTGAAATGAACTCCAAAAAGGTTCTAAGTTGGCATGGTATCATCATTTCACCCACATAGCATGTGCAATAAGGTAGAGAGGCTTACGGTAAAAACTGGATGCACTTCATGTACAAAATAGACAATCTCCTTCGAAGTATCAGGGTTTCATACGGAAACTCGTCTGTTACAAAGGGATTTCATTTCTTTTGAACTTATTTGAACCCCCTTGTTTTTCTGTGTTCAAAATGCACCATTCAAAGCCACATCAGCAATTTACAACCCTTTCTGACTTCATTTGTTATTTTTCATGCATTTACTGATTATTTTAAGCTATAAGACCATGAAATTGAAAAGCCTTTGATATGAACTCTGGAAAGGATCCAAGTTGGCTTGGGATCATCATTTCACCCACATAGCATGTGCAAGAAAGTAGAGAGCCTTACGGCAAAAACTGTATGCACTTCGTGTACAAAACAGACAATCTCCTTCGAAGTATCAGGGTTTCATACGGAAACTCTTCTGTTACAAAGGTATTTCATTTCTTTTGAAATTATTTGAACCCCCTTGTTTTTCTGTGTTCAAAATGCACCATTCAAAGCCACATCATCAATTTACAACCCTTTCTGACTTCATTTGTTATTTTTCATGCATTTGCTGATTATTTTGAGCTATAAGACCATGAAATTGAAAAGCATTTGAAATGAACTCTAAAAAGGTTCCAAGTTGGCATGGTATCATCATTTCACCCACATAGCATGTGCAAGAAAGTAGAGAGGTTTACGGAAAAAACTGGATGCACTTCGTGTACAAAACAGGCAATCTCATTCAAAGTATCAGGGTTTCATACAAAAACTCGTCTGTTACAAAGGGATTTCAATTTTTTTGAACTTATTTGAACTCCCTTGTTTTTCTGTGTTCAAAATGCACCATACAAAGCTGTAAGACCATGAAGTTGAAAAGCATTTGAAATGAAATCTGAAACCAAAGTACATACATAGTTCTCCAGAGCATTAAAACCAATGTACATACATAGTTCTCATTGAACAACATATAGCTCTCCAGAGCATCTAATTAAACCATACATTCAAATTATGTAAAACATTTCAATGCGAAAACAAATGCGATCATAACCGCAACCAAGGTAACAACTGATCCAACTGCATAATGATACCAAGCCTCTGTATGAGTGGCATATTTTCTAATCTTTTTAATGTTCAACCGCATTGCATCCATCTTCATCTTGTGATCATCGACGACATCCGCGACATGCAACTCCAATATCATCTCCTCCTCCTCAATTTTTCATATTTTTTCCTTCAAGTAATTGTTTTCTTCTTCAACTAAATTTCACCTCTCGACAATAGGATCGGTTGGAATTTCCGGTTCAACAACCTCCTAGATAAATAAAATCTATGTCACATTGGTCGGCATAATTTTCATAAACAATAAATGAACCAAATAGTTATGAAAAGATAATATATACCACATCTGAATCATAGACAGGATGAGGGCCGACGGGGGCGGGTACCAAAACCATCGCACTATATAATAACAAGGAATAATAAAAGTAAGAAAATTAGACAAGTATCTATCTGAAGTCAGAATTTTTTTCTTTCAGAAAGAAGATAAGAACAAGAGGCTCACCACGGTGGTGCCGGCGACGAGATCGGCGCGGGCGATCGACGGCGGTGAAGACGGGGCGGGGACGGGGTGTGACGGACCGCTAAATCTAGACAAATCTCGTTGAAAATGGAGCTCGGAGGTCGAGTTTCGAGAGGAGAAAGCTTAACTAGTGTGGCTCGGGCATTTCATCGAACACCTCATGTGCATAGGAGGTGAACTTGAGCACCCAAATGCCCTCCCCTCGCCGGCTTGACAAAACAGAGCACTCTGGAGTGCTCTGCCGCGGCGGTGGGTATATGTAGGCAAGTTATTTGTCCCGGTTCGTGGCATGAACCGGGACTAAAGCTCCCCCTTCTGTCCCGGTTCAAGCCACGAACCAGGACCAATGGTTGTGGGCCAGCAGCGAGGACCATTGGTCCTGGTTCGTGGCTCGAACCGGGACAAATGGTTCCACATGAACCGGGACCAATGCCCACGAGGCCCCGGCCGACCCCCTGGGCTCACAAAACGGGTCTAATACCCCCCATTGGTCCCGGTTCTTGAAGAACTGGGACTAATGGGCTGGCCAGGGCCGAACGGTAGCCCTGTTTTCTACTAGTGTTACTTTGCCGTCCGCCAGGTGACGACAAAGCTCGCCATTAGCCCCCTAACGGCCAGACGTTCTCACGTGCGCCGTCCATGACCATTGCCGTCAGCCGGCTGACGGCAAAGATCATTTCATCTTTGTCGTCCGCCAGCTGACGGCAAATAAGCATTTACCGTAGCCCATTCAGCCGGACATGTTGCTCTCAGCTGACGGATGGCAAAGGTCTTTGCCATCCGACTTGTATGCGTTTGCCGTCCGCCAAGGCGGACGGCAAAGAAGCTGATTCTAGTAGTGGTAAGAAACGGCCATTGATCCATCAGACATCTAGATTCTATCGAATTTGAGCATGTCTATGTTACTATTTGACACAATTGATCCACATAGTTAGTATTTTGAACTCCAGATAATGCTTCGCTTTAGCAATCGAATATAAACATGAGTATAGTTCATGTTGTGTGTGTAAAGCACATTATACATACGAAAGTTACACAATGAACATTATAAATAGCTACCTATGAACTAGCATACATTTGAATTCAACTTAAGGTGGTTTAAAAAATCAAATTCAACATGAAGACCATTCAGTTATTTGAATTTGATATCATGGCATTTGTAAATCATACCTAAATTATGGGGGCACCAATCTTTGCTCTGATTTTGTACATAATAGCATATGTAGTCGTGTACAAAATAGATTCAAATTTAGCTCCTCCATTCCAAAATAATCGTAGTTCTAGGATTTTCAAGTGTCAAAATTTCAAAAAGAAGCGGATAATTTAATGAGGTTTTCAAACATACAAGGTCAAATTTAACGTTGTCTATTTAGGTCAATCCTCAAAGTTCAAGAGTACTCTAAGCGTGAATGCTTGTGTTTCAAAATTTCGAACGAAGTGCCAAAAGAGCCTCTACTCGCCCAAAACCGCGTGAGACCAATGTTTGGTAGTGCAAGGAAATTTCTTTTCTATAGTAACTCCGCCCCGTGAAACCTACCGGTCCGACGTCCAAAGGTCTAAACCGGGGTAGGTTTGTAGCTTCATCTAGACGCCATGCAACCGTGTCCAAAAAACATTCATACACAATGGCCGCCTAAGCACACATGCGCGCGGCCGAAATCGCTCCCGCCTACTATTTGGGACACCTAGGATTACCATCCTACCCCCGACCTGCAGTAGGTCCGAAATTTAAGAGGGGGCAAAGTTTATACTTTCCCCAAATTTCAAACAAGCGTGTCCCATCTTCTGT
>NW_021289517.1:146756-193462 GCF_002162155.2 Triticum dicoccoides
GCCCACCCGTCTGATTCCCCATTCGTACTCGATGGGTGCAAAAACTACCTCTCCACCAGCCGCAAAACCCCGGCGTCCTCCGTCCACCACCCCATCCCACCCATCAACTGCCACCCTCCTCCATCACACCGGAGCCGATACCCCGACGTCGTCGTCCACCGCAACCTCAACCGCAACGCCCTCCAAAGCTAGTAGTTGAAGCCGAGGCCGAGCCGTCCGTACCCGAGCCAGTTCAACCATGTCGTCCTGTGCCTCACCGCTGCCGCTCCAACTTCCCCACCGTCCACCGCACCGGAGTTGTTCCTGCTATGCCGTACTTCGCTGCCTCGGATCTGCTTCCCCTCCGTTGATATACGGCCACGGCAACACAGTCAGCAATTTTGCCAAGGGTTTGTCCAAGGATCCACGGTTCTCCAAAACATCAGTTCCCCTGGTAGAAAAAAGAAGATCACCGCGACATATGAAGGAGACCACACTGGCAACCGATAAGGGTACTCCTCTTCCCTTATTCGTGCAAATCTTACCTGTCTGCTTGGACGGTATTCATCCCACAGAAAACACTAGTTGACCGCTTCTTCTTGATACTAGATGTTCCTAGTAACTCGCGATGCACAAGGTTTCTCCTCATATACTATTTCACCTTAGCTAGAGGTCCGTCGCCCCCCTGAATTTCAATTCCTGGTCAGTTGATTCCCAATTAATGGAAGCATTCCCCAGCGTAACACGCGCTAGTCCACCTATTACGCCGGGGAAGCCGCGCCTTGGTGTTTATCTTAGGGGCGTGTGGGGCCTAGAGCTACTGGCGCCCGATCTGGAGGTTGGCCGGGATTAAAGGGATGGCCTGGGGGCGCTGCCAAGCACGGCGGTGGTGTGAGGTCGAGGGGAGGGCAGGGTGGCGGAGGTAGGGGTCTGGGCCGGTGGTCGCTGGCGGTTCGAGAAAGATCGTCAACAGTGACTGGCGGGAGGTAGACGGAGTCCATCTGCCTGTTCCTTATAGATCGGATGGTTCATTAAAAAAATCGACTGACCTATTTATTTTCAGTCGACTGTTATCTTGATATGACCACATGTGGTGGTGTGCTGGAGGAGTACCAGCATTTCCTATGCTCATATATACAAAATCATACAGGGTAGAATCTAATTGTGTTTGCCATGCAATGTTGTAGAGCTATCATATGTCTCCTGACATTTATTTTTCAGCAACCTGCTATCTGCTACTTTTACAGTGCACTAGTTCTGCACACACTTCACCCATACTCTCACTATTGTGTTTTTATGCAAGGGTATTTCAGAGTTTGCCTCGAGAGAAGCAACAAAGAAAAGAGAAAAGTTGCTCCAGCTTGCTAAGTGAGTAGGCACGGCATGTTACAGCGCTATAAAGGGTGCATTGTCAATAGATGGAGACGGTAAACGTAGCTCTGGAGTTGATGACCTCACTCGCAATGAACCACCATCACAGGTGCTTCATTTAACTTTGCGGTGTCATATGTGGTTGCATGTTCCATATGGTGTCTAGCTTGTATTCGAAAGGCCGAGGTCAGTCTTTATTAAGATAAGGAAATATATTTTTTACATGAACCACCATCCCGTGAGCACCAGAAGAAAAATAGCTAGTCAGGGCACTGGCCGAGCCAGTGACAAGCCCAGCAAAGACAGGCATCACCTGGAAGCCAACTAAAAAGCCACGATGGTGGCGAAGCAGCCCTCCTCCCACCAGGCTCTCGGGTCCTAGATGATCATGCTCACCACTCCAGCCGGATGTCTAGCTTGTATTGCTTCCAATTTGGTTAAATTGCATCTGCTTAGTTTACACATTAAACTTTTGAATATGACATGCCTTTCTGTTTTTGGTACATACTAGTACATATGTGTATTAACCATGTTCTTACATCAAACTAATGTTCTTGTGTATCCCTCATCAATCACTTATGATGAGGTAGTTAGGCAAGTGGACTACTCCTCATTTAAAGAATGCAGCGTCAGCCTCCCGACATGATTCTCAAGAAACATCAAGACTAGATGAAGATAGTGAACGTAGCTTTGTAGTTGATTACTGCATTTCCCCTACACTAGCATCACGGGTGCTTGCTCTAACTTGGCAGCATGATATGTGGTTGCATGTTGCGTAAGGTGTCTACGTTGTAATTCTTCCAATCTGGTTAAACTACATGTGCTATTCTGCTTAGCTTATACATTATACATGTTAATGTGACATGCCTTCCTGTATTTAGTACATAGTACATCTGTCTATTAACCATGTCCTTACATAAAACTATTGTTTTTTTTGTATCTCGCATCAATCAGTATGACGAGACACCTTTAGTATATGTAGTGCGATATTAGTTGCATCTTTCATATGATTTATAGCATGTGCTGCTTCTAATTTGTTGAAATTCCATTTATGATGGGACGCTTTTAACTTGGCAGAGTCATATTGGTTGCATCTTTCATGTGGTGTCTAGCTTGCATTGCTTATTATTTGTTGGAATGGTTTCTGCTTAGTTTACACAAACAGTTGTGAACATGCCATGTCGTCCTGTTTTTCGTACATATTCCATCCTGGTATCATGTGTTTGCCTTACATCAAAGTAGTGATTGTCAGTATCATGCATGAATGAGTTCTGAAGAGAGAATTTTATTGATTTTTCTTGTCGGTTTTACTTGACAATTCAAAATCAATAAAGCGGAAGGAAGTTAGCAAGGCAGCGGATAAAGGTGCTCCTTCCAAACGGAGGGCATCTACAGTTTCTACTCCTCCATCCCCCAAGATGACTTCCAAGACAACACATGCATAGACACTCAACGTAGTTGTGTTTATGATGAGCACGTGTCCCCTAGTGCACCATCACCGGTGCACCCTCTAACTTGGCACTGTTATATGTGGTCGCATGTTATGTGTGATGTCTAGCTTGTATTGCTTCTAATTTTGTTGAATTCCATCTGCTTTCTTTACACATTATACTTGAATAAGACACGTGTTCCTGTCTCTAGAACATACAATATCTGTCTATCACACCATGTTCTTACATCAAATTACTACTGTTGTGTAACCTGCAACAATCAATTATCATAAGACACATTTGACTTCGGAGTGTGATATAGGTTACATATCGCATTCTTTTCTAGCTTGTACTACTAATTTGTTGAAATGGCACTTATGACGAGATAGTTTTAACTTGGTAGAGTGGTATTCGTTGCATCTTTCATATGGTGTCTAGCTTTGATTGCTTCTATTTGTTGAAATGCCTTCTCCTTAGTTTACACATCATAAGTTGTGAATATGCAATGTTGTGAATATGCAATGGCACTAATGATGAGAGACCTCTAACTTGGTAGTGTGATGTTATTTGCATCTTGCATATGATTTATTTCTTGTATGCTTCACATTTGTTTAAACGCCATTTATGATGAGACACTGTTAACTTGGCAGAGAGATATTTGTAGCATCTTTCATATGGTGTCTACCTTCCATTGCATTGCTTCTAATTTAGTGAAATGTCTTCTGCTTAGTTTACACATCATAGTTCTGGTTATCTCTTCCGTCCTGTTTTTCGTACATATTACATCCTCCTATCATGTGGTTGTCTAACATCAAAGTTCAGTTCGTCTGTATCACGCATCAATTTGTTCTGAATAACTAAATTGTTATTCATTTTTCTTGTCGGCTTGACTTAACATGGCACAGAGAAAGAGGAAGAAACACAGAATGGCAGGGAATGGGAAGCGGAAGAATCCTGCAGATTCTGCTGGTACTGATGGTGCAATAAAAGGTCAAAGTCCAGCGGAAAATTCTACAAATAGGGTATTCCATGCTACACGAGCTGCAGAAAAAGGAAAATAGAAACAAATAGCTGCCACCAAACAAGCAGAGACAACCCTAGTTCTTGCAACACCTTCCACAGTACTACCAGATGCACGAGTTACTCGTGCGTCAACTAAGCTAGCAGCACGTTCCGAAGCTCCATTGCCACCTGACACTACTTCCCAAGCACTCTTGACACAAGATGAGTTGGCAAGATCAGATGAACCTTGTGAGCTTCAACAGCAAGAAGGTAGTTGCTGGAGTCAAGTTATAGTTGCATGCTTCTTTATATGTAGTCTCATAGTTTGATGTACACTAACACTTCCTATGTTCATTGTTGCACTAGCACCTAGGCGCAAGAGGAAACAAACATCAGGGATAATGCTCGATAGGTTAACTAAATCTAGAGGAGGAAGAATGGAGATCCGTTTTGAGGCAGGTTTAAAAAGGCCACGTGATGCTACAAAGTCAGCCAAGTTAGTATCATAAGCAACGGTTGCCGTTAGGTGTCATGTACGTATCCTCCCAACATGGATTCAGTACAGGAATGACAAAGACGAAATCCAGTTCAACACCTTCCTTGACCATTGATGACCCACAAGTGTAGGGGATCGCAACAACTTTCGAGGGTAGAGTATTCAACCCAAATTTATTGATTCGACACAAGGGGAGCCAAAGAATATTCTTAAGTATTAGCAGTTGAGTTGTCAATTCAACCACACCTGGATAACTTAGTATCTGCAGCAAAGTATTTAGTAGCAAAGTAGTATGATAGTAATGGTAATGATAGCAAAAGTAATATTTTTGGGTTTTGTAGTGATTGTAACAATAGCAACAGAAAAGTAAATAAGCGAAGCACAAGATGTGAAAAGCTTGTAGGCAATGGATCAGTGATGGATAATTATGTTGGATGTGATTCCTCATGTAACAGCTATAACATAGGGTGACACAGAACTAACTCCAATTCATCAATGTAATGTAGGCATGTATTCCGAATATAGTCATACGTGCTTATGAAAAAGAACTTGCATGACATCTTTTGTCCTACCCTCCCATGGCAGCGGGGTCCTAGTGGAAACTAAGGGATATTAAGGCCTCCTTTTAATAGAGAACTGGACCAAAGCATTAACACATAGTGAATACATGAACTCCTCAAACTACGGTCATCACCAAGAAGTATCCCGATTATTGTCACTTCGGGGTTGTCGGATCATAACACATAATAGTTAGCTATAGACTTGCAAGATAGGATCAAGAACACACATATATTCATAAAAACATAATAGGTTCAGATCTGAAATCATGGCACTCGGGCCCTAGTGACAAGCATTAAGCATAGCAAAGTCATAGCAACATCAATCTCAGAACATAGTGGATACTAGGGATCAAACCCTAACAAAACTAACTTGATACATGATAAATCTCATCCAACCCATCACCGTCCAGCAAGCCTACGATGGAATTACTAACGCATGGCGGCGAGCATTATGAAATTGGTGATGGGGTATGGTTGATGATGACGAGGGCGACGAATCCCCCTCTCTGAAGCCCCGAACGGACTCCAGATCAGCCCTCCCAAGAGAGATTAGGGCTTGGCGGCGGCTCCGTATCATAAAACGCGATGAAACTTCCTCTCTGATATTTTTCTCCGCGAGACAGAATATATGGAGTTGGAGTTGAGGCCGGTGAAGCTGAAGGGGGCCCACAAGACAGAGGGGCGCGCCCCCCACCCTCGTGGAAAGGGTGTGGGCCCCCTGGTCTTCATATTTTGCCAGTATTTTTTATATTTTCTGAAACTTGTCTCCGAGGATTTTCAGGTCATTCCGAGAAATTTTGTTTTCTACACATGAAACAACATCATGGTAATTCTGCTGAAAACAGCGTCGGTGCGGGTTAGTTTCATTCAAATCATGCAAGTTAGAGTCCAAAACAAGGGCAAAAGTGTTTGGAAAAGTAGATACGTTGGAGACGTATCAACTCCCCCAAGCTTAAACCTTTGCTTGACCTCAAGCAATTCAGTTGATAAACTGAAAGTGATAAATAAAAACTTTTACAAACTCTGTTTGCTCTTGTTGTTGTAAACATGCAAAGCAAGCATTCGGGTTTCAGCAAATATTATGAACTAACCATACTCAGAATAACACCTTGATCTCACAATTACTCATATCAACAGCATAATCGGCTAGCAAGCCATAATAATAAAACTAGGATGACAACACTTTCTCAAAACAATCATAACATGATATAACAAAATGGAATCCCTCTAGCCCTTTCTGAGACCGCAGAACATAAATTCACAGCACCTTTAAAGATCAAGGACTGACTAAACATTGTAATTCATGGTAAAAGAGATCCAGTCAAGTCATACCCAATATAAACCAATAATAATGAATGCAAATGACAGTGTGCTCTCCAGCGGGTGCTTTTAATAAGAAGGTGATGACTCAACATAAAAGTAAATAGATAGGCCCTTCGCATAGGGAAGCAGGGATTTGTAGAGGTGCCAGAGCTCGATTTTAAAATAGAGATTGAATAACATTTTGGGCGGCATACTTTCATTGTCAACACAGCAACTATGAGATGGTTGTATCTTCCATACTACATGCATTATAGGCAGTTCCCACGCAAAATGGTAAAAGTTTATACTCCCCCACCACCAACAAGCATCAATCCATGGCTTGCTCGAAACAACAAGTGCCTCCAACTAACAACAGCCCTAGGGGAGTTTTGTTTAATTATATTGATTTGCTTTGATCTTTTTGGATCATGGGACCGGGCATCCCGGTTACCGGCCCTTTCTCGTGAATGAGGAGCGGAGTCCACTCCTCTTGAGAATAACCCACCTAGCATGGAAGATAGAAGCAGCCCTAGTTGAAACATGAGCTACTCGAGCATACAAAACAGAATTTCATTTGAAGGTTTGGAGTTTGGCACATACAAATTTACTTGGAACGGCAGGTAGATACCGCATATAGGAAGGTATGGTGGACTCATTGGAATAACTTTGGGGTTTAAGGAGTTTGGATGCACAAGCAGTATTCCCGCTTAGTACATGTGAAGGCTAGAAAAAGACTGGGAAGCGACCAACTGAGAGAGCAACAATAGTCATAAACATGCATTAAAATTAATTCACACCGGGTACAAGCATGAGTAGGATATAATCCACCATGAACATAAATATCGTGAAGGCTATGTTGATTTTATTTCAACTACATACGTGAACATGTGCCAAGTCGAGTCACTCAATGCATTCAAAGGAGGATACCATCCCATCATACCACATCATAATCATTCTAATAGCATGTTGGCATGCAAGGTAAACCATTATAACTCATAGCTAATCAAGCATGGCACAAGCAACTATAATCTCTAAATTTCATTGCAAATATCTTTACTTCATAATAAGCTGAATCAAGAACGATGAACTCATCATATTTACAAAAACAAGAGAGGTTGAGTTCATACCAGCTTCTCTCATCTCAATTTGTCCATCATATATCGTCATTATTGCCTTTCACTTGCACGACCGAACGATGTGTATAATAATAATAGTGCACGTGCATTGGACTAAGTTGGAATCTGCAAGCATTCAACTCAAGAGAGAAGACAAAGTAATATGGGCTCTAATTAAATAAACAATCATGCATATGAGAGCCACTAAACATTTTCAATATGGTCTTCTACTCTCAACCCCTCAAAGGAAAGGAAAGAAAATAAAACTATTTACACGAGAAAGCTCCCAACAAGTAAAAGAAGAACAAGAAATCTTTTTGGGTTTTCATTTTAATTTCTACTACAAGCGTGGAAATTAAACTAACTAATTTTTTTGGTTTTTCTTAAGGTTTATCAAACACACAAGAAGAAGACTAGAAAAAGAAAATTAAACTAGCATGGATAATACAATGAAAGAGTATGAGCACCGATGACTAGAATAGTGTGTGAACATGAATGTAAAGTCGGTGAAAAATACGTATTCCCCCAAGCTTAGGCTTTTGGCCTAAGTTGGTCTATGGCCAAGGATAGCGGCTACTCCCCTCGGTGTACTGAGGGGTGTAATCAGGATACCACTAGCTGGCCGTCTCCTCCGGATCCCACTGGTAAGATGATGCACGATAAGGGTCCAGTGAAGGTTCCGGCTCGGGCACAGGTCCTGGAGTGGATGCTTGGCCTCGATGAGCGTACAACGCTTCTGGCATGACAAGATAATTATCTGCAGTCAAATCAAACAACAGAGGTGCAGGCAGAATAATAGTCTCATTATGTTTCTTATTAAGTCTCAAGTTATACAGGAGCATCTTATCATCGTTATGAACAATAAACCCATGTGCTACCATGCTCCTATAATCTAAAATATAAGGAGGCAATATTGTCTCCTCTTTATCATGGTGCCTAATAGGTATCTCAAAATATTTAGCAAGACGTGCAACATAGATACCTCCAAGGATGGGGCCTTTTGTACGATTCAGGTTTAAACGTTTAGCAATAACGGCACCCATACTAAAACTGTTATCACGAAACAAGGCATGGAATAGAATAATAATATCTGGGACACTGAAGTTTCCACTATTTCCACGACCAATCAAGCATCTACTAGCAAATATGGCAAAGTAGCGTAAAACAGGAAAGTGTATGCTAGAGATTCTCGCATCAGAACCCTTCTTGGATCCCCTACAGTAATAGTGTTAACAAAGCCATCCACATCCCTAGGATGTGGTTCCTCTAATTTTCCCTCAAAGGGTATCCTACCTACCGTGCAAAAATCATGTAAAGACATTTCCCTGAATTCATCATATAAATGAAATGATACTGAAGGTGGTGATTTCTTAGGATAATAATAAAAGTTTTGCACGAAGGTATTGGTAAGTAAGAGATACTGATCGATCCGGTCGTGGAGGAAATCGGTGAGGCCTGCATTCTCGATCAAAGAATAAAAATCTTCATAAATTCCATCTTCTCTCAAGAAATCATTGCATGGCCATTCACACGGCCGTACTTCCGCTATGCGAGGAAGATTATACTTGGCCTTTTCCTTCTCTTTAGCTTGTTAGCCTTGGCTAGAAGAGCCCCTCAAAAATCTCGTTAACATTTTCTGAAAATTTCTGAAATTTTAGTAACTTCAAAATAAAAGTGAATAAAACTAAACAAGATTGATAGCAACTACTCCTACAAGTATCTAGAGCCTATATCATGCATTAGAATTACTTGGAACCTCATAAATTTAACAAGCAAGCTCAAGAACAGGGTCACCAAGGCAGGAAGGATTTGCAATGAATAAAGCACTAGAACAAAAACTATTTGGACCATTGGAGTAGTCACATACCAAGCATTAATCTCCCAAAGCAATTTTGTAAATGGAGCTTTGAGCAAGGAGATCGAAAATTGCAGCAAAATGAGCTAGAACTCGTGCTTGAGCTAGATGGGGATTTTTTGGGAAGAAGATGGAGTGTCTGGGTGCTGGCATAAGTGGAGGGGGCCACCAGGGGCCCACGAGACAGGGGGCGCACCTAGACGGGGTGGGCGCGCCCTCCACTCTCATGGCCTGGTGCTTGCCCCTCCTGCAGTGATTTCAGTGCCTAAAATCCTCAAATATTCCATAAAAAATCATACTAAATTTGCAGGTCATTTGGAGCACTTTTATTTTCGGGATATTTTTCATTGCAGGAGTAATTCAGAAAATAGACAGGTAATACTATTTTTGCTTTATTTAATTTAAATATCAGAAAGTAAAAAGAGGGTACAGAAGTTTGTGCCTTCTAGTTTCATCCATCTCATGATCATACAAAATGAATCCACTAACAAGGTTGATCAAGTCTTGTTAACAAACTCATTCCGAATAACACGGAACTGGAGAAATTTCAAAGTGACACTAGGTTACCTCAACGGGGATATGGACATCCCCATTAATAAGAATATCATACTTTTTCTTGATAGTAGGGAGAGGAAATTCAAAACCTCCAATAATGATTGATGGAATTTTCTCAATAGAATTTAAGCTATGAACTTGAGCTTCTTTCCTTGGAAAATGTACCGTGTGCTCATTTCCATTAACATGAAAGGTGACATTGCCTTTATTTCAATCAATAACAGCACCTGCAGTATTTAAAAAGGGTCTACTAAGGATAATCGACATACTGTCGTCCTCGGGAATATCAAGAATGACAAAGTCTGTTAAGATAGTAACGTTTGCAACAACAACAGGCACGTCCTCACAAATGCCGACAGGTATAGCAGTTGATTTATTAGCCATTTGCAAGGATATCTCAGTGGGTGTCAACTTACTTAATTCAAGTCCATGATACAAGGAAAGAGGCATAACACTAACACCGGCACCTAAATCACATAAAGTAGTTTTAACATAATTTCTCTTTATGGAGCATGGTGTAGTAGGTACTCCGGGATCACCAAGTTTCTTAGGTATTCCACCCTTAAAGGTACAGTTGACAAGCACAGTGGAAATCTCAGCTTCAGGTATTTTCCTCTTATTAGTGATGGTATCTTTCATATATTTAGAATAAGGATTTGTTTTAAGCATATCAATTAAGCACATGTGCAAGAAAATAGGTCTAATCATTTCAGCAAAACGCTCAAAGTCCTCATCATCCTTTGTCTTGGATGGCTTAGGTGGAAAGGGCATGGGTTTCTGAAGCCATGGTTCTCTTTCTCTACCATGCTTCCTAGCAACAAAATCTCTCTTATCATAACGTTGGTTTCTTGTTTGTGGGTTATCAAGACCAACTGCAGGTTCAGTTTCTATATTATTGTTATTACTAGGTTGAGCATCTACATGAACATCATTATTAGCATTATCATCAGGTTCATGTTCATCTCCGGATTGTGTTTCAGCATCAGAGATAGAAGTATTATTAGGATTCTCAGGTGTTTCTACATTAGGTTCACTAGAAGCATGCAAAGTCCTATTATTTTTCTTTTTCTTCTTCTTAGAAGAACTAGGAGCATCTAGATTATTATTCTGAGAATCTTGTTCAATTCTCTTAGGGTGGCCTTGAGGATACAAAGGTTCCTTAGTCATTTTACCAGTTCTAGTAGCCACTCTAACAGAAAAGTCATGTTTATTATTTAGTTCCTAGCAATTCATTCTGAGCCTTAAGTACTTGTTCAGCTTGAGTGGTGACCATAGAAACATGTTTACTAGTAAGTTTAAATTCACCCTTAACTCTAGCCATATAATCACTCAAGCGCCTAATCATATAAGCATTATTTTTCAATTGTATACTAACATAATCATTGAAATTTGCTTGTTTATCCATAAAGTCATAAAATTCATCTAAGCATGGGCTATGAAATTTAGTAGAAGGGATTTCAACTTTATCATATCTATAGAGGGAATTTACCTTTACTACCTGTGTCGGGTTATCAAGACAATGTGGTTCTTCGACAGGCGGTATATTAAGACCATGTATTTCTTCAATAGGTGGTAAATTCTTAACATCTTCAGCTTATATACCTTTTTCTTTTATTGATTTCTTTGCCTCTTGCATATCTTCAGGACTGAGAAATAGAACACCTCTCTTCTTCGGAGTGGGTTTAGGAATAGGCTGAGGAGTTGGCTCAATTGGTTCAGGATTGCCTCGGGAATTGGCTCAGGAAGAGTCCAATTATTTTCATTAGTCAACATATTATTCAATAGTAGTTCAGCTTCGTCGACTGTTCTTTCCCTGAAAACACAACCAGCACAACTATCCAAGTGGTCCTTGGAAGCATCAGTTAGTCCATTATAAAAGATATCAAGTATTTCATTTTTCTTAAGAGGATGATCAGGCAAAGCATTAAGTAATCGGAGAAGCCTCCCCCAAGCTTGTGGGAGACTCTCTTCTTCGATTTGCACAAAGTTATATATTTCCCGCAAGGCAGCTTGTTTGTTATGAGCAAGGAAATATTTAGCAGAGAAGTAATAAATCATATCATGGGGACTACGCACACAACCAGGATCAAGAGAATTAAACCAATTCTTAGCATCACCCTTTAATGAGAACGGAAATATCTTAAGGATGTAATAATAGCAAGACGTCTCATTATTAGTAAACAGGGTGGCTATATCATTTAACTTGGTAAGATGTGCCACAGCAGTTTCAGATTCAGTGCCATAGAAAGGATCGGATTCAACTAAAGTAATAATCTCAGGATCAACAGAGAATTCATATTCCTTATTAGTAACACAGATAGGTGAAGTAGCAAAAGCAGGGTCATGTTTCATTCTAGCATTTAAAGTCTTTTGTTTCAGCTTAGCTAACAATTTCTTAAGATCTGATCTATCATTGCAAGCAAGAAAATCTCTAGCAGTTTCTTCGTCCATAACATAACCCTCAGGAACAACAGGCAATTCATAATTAGGAGGAGAACCTTCATCACCACTTTCATCAATAATTTCATTATCAATAATTTCATTCTCCCTAGCCTTAGTAAGTTGTTCATCAAGAAATTCTCCTAATGGCACAGTAGTATCAAGCATAGAAGTAGTTGTTGGGGAACGTAGCAGAAATTCAAAATTTTCCTACGTGTCACCAAGATCTATCTATGGAGAGACCAGCAACGAGTAGAAAGATAGTGCATCTACATACCCTTGTAGATCGCTAAGCGGAAGCGTTCAAGTGAACGGGGTTGATGGAGTCGTACTCGACGTGATTCAAATCACCGATGATCAAGTGCCGAACGCACGACACCTCCGCGTTCAACACACATACAGCCCGGTGACGTCTCCCAAGCCTTGATCCAGCAAGGAGAGAGGGAGAGGTTTAGGAAGACTCCATCCAGCAGCAGCACAACGGCGTGGTGGTGGTGGAGGAGCGTGGCAATCCTGCAGGGCTTCGCCAAGCACCGCGGGAGAGGAGGAGTACTTGTGAGAGGGGGAGGGCTGCACCAGAACTTCGTCTATAGCTCCCATGCGCCTCCCCACTATATATAGGGGTGGAGGGGCTGGTTTCTTGCCCTCCAAGTCCATTGGGGCGTTGGCCAAGGTGGGAGGAAAAAAATCTCATTATTTCCTTCCCCACCGATTGTTATCCCCCCTTTTTAGGGATCTTGATCTTATCCCTTCGGGATATGATCTTATTCCTTCTAAGGGGGGATCTTGGTGCGCCTTGACCAGGGGTGTGGGGCCTTGCCCCCACTACCCACGTCCATGTGGGTCCCCCCATGCAGGTGGGCCCCACTCCGGAACCTTCTAGAACCTTCCTGGTACAATACCGAAAAATCCCGAACATTTTCCGGTGGCCAAAATAGGACTTCCCATATATAAATATTTACCTCCGGACCATTCCGGAACTCCTCGTGACGTTCGGGATCTCATTCGGGACTCCGAACAACATTCGGTAACCACATACAAACTTCCTTTATAACCCTAGCGTCATCGAACCTTAAGTGTGTAGACCCTACGGGTTCGGGAGACATGTAGACATGACCGAGACGTTCTCCGGTCAATAACCAACAGCGGGATCTGGATACCCATGATGGCTCCCACATGTTCCACGATGATCTCATCGGATGAACCACGATGTCAAGGACTTAATCAATCCCGTATTCAATTCCCTTTGTCTATCGGTATGTTACTTGCCCGAGATTCGATCGTCGGTATCCAATACCTTGTTCAATCTCGTTACCGGCAAGTCACTTTACTCGTTCCGTAACACATCATCCCGTGATCAACTCCTTGGTCACATTGCGCATATGATGATGTCCTACCGAGTGGGCCCAGAGATACCTCTCCGTTTACACGGAGTGACAAATCCCAGTCTCGATCCGCATAAAACAATAGATACTTTCAGAGATACCTGTAGTGCACCTTTATAGTCACCCAGTTACGTTGTGACGTTTGATACACCCAAAGCACTCCTACGGTATCCAGGAGTTGCACGCTCTCATGGTCGAAGGAAGAGATACTTGACATTGGCAAAGCACTAGCAAATGAACTACACGATCTGTTGTGCTAGTCTTAGGATTGGGTCTTGTCCATCACATCATTCTCCTAATGATGTGATCCCGTTATCAACGACATCCAATGTCCATAGCCAGGAAACCATGACTATCTGTTGATCACAACGAGCTAGTCAACTAGAGGCTCACTAGGGACATATTGTGGTCTATGTATTCACACGTGTATTACGATTTCCGGATAATACAGTTATAGCATGAATAAAAGACAATTATCATGAACAAGGAAATATAATAATAATACTTTTATTATTGCCTCTAGGGCATATTTCCAACAGTCTCCCACTTGCACTAGATGCAATAATCTAGTTCACATCGCCATGTGATTAACACTCACAGGTCACATCGCCATGTGCCTAATACCCAAGAGTTTACTAGAGTCAGTAGTCTAGTTCACATCACTATGTGATTAACACTCAATGAGTTTTATGTTTGATCATGTTGCTTGTGAGAGAGGTTTTAGTCAACGGGTCTGAACCTTTCAGATCCGTATGTGCTTTACAAATCTCTATGTCATCTCCTAGATGCAGCTACCACGCTCTATTTGGAGCTATTCCAAACAACTGTTCTACTTGGAGCTATTCTAAATTATTGCTCCATTATATGTATCCGGTCTCTCTACTCAGAGCTATCCGGATAGGTGTCAAGCTTGCATCGTCGTAACCTTTACGACGAACTCTTTTACCACCTCCATAATCGAGAAAATTCCTTAGTCCACTAGTTACTAAGGATAACTTTGACCGCTGTCCTGTGAGCCATTCTTGGATCACTCTTGTACCCCTTGACTGACTCATGGCAAGGCACACTTCAGGTGCGGTACACAGCATAGCATACTGAAGAGCCTACGTCTTAAGCATAGGGGACGACCTTCGTCCTTTCTCTCTATTCTGCCGTGGTCGAGCTTTAAGTCTTAACTTCGTACCTTACAACTCAGGCAAGAACTCCTTCTTTGACTGGTCCATCTTGAACACCTTCAAGATCATGTCAAGGTATGTGCTCATTTGAAAGTATTATTAAGCATTTTGATCTATCCTTATAGATCTTGATGCTCAATGTTCAAGTAGCTTAATCCAGGCTTTCCATTGAAAAACACTTTCAAAATAACCCTATATGCTTTCCAGAAATTCTACGTCATTTCTGATCAACAATATGTCAACAACATATACTCATCAGAAATTCTATAGTGCTCCCACTCACTTCTTTGGAAATACAAGTTTCTCATAAACTTTGTACAAACCCAAAATTTTTGATCATCATCAAAGCATATATTCCAACTCCGAGATGCTCACTCCAGTCCTTAGAAGGATTGCTGGAGCTTTGCATACTTATTAGCATCTTTCGGGATTGACAAAACCTTCCAGTTGTATCACATACAACCTTTCCTCATTAAAATCGTCGAGGAAACAATGTTTTGACATCCTATATGCAAGATTTCATAAATAATGCAGTAATCGCTAATATAATTCCAACAGACTCTTAGCAGCGCTACGAGTGGGAAAATCTCATCGTAGTTAACTCCTTGAACTTGTCGGAAAACATCTTAACGACAAGTCGAGCTTTCTTAATGGTGACATTTACCATCATTGTCCGTCTTCCTTTTGAAATCCATCTGTACTCATTAGCCTTACGACCATTGAGTCGTTCTGCCAAAGTCTACACTTTGTTTTCATACATGGATCCTCTCTCGGATTTTATGGCCTCAAGCCATTTATCGGAATCCGGGCCCACCATCGCTTCTCCATAGCTCGTAGGTTCATTGTTGTCTAGCAACATGACCTTCAAAGACAGGATTACGTACCACTCTCAAGTAGTACGTATCCTTGTCATCCTACGAGGTTTGGGAGTGACTTGATCTGAAGTTTCATGATCACTATCATAAGCTTCCACTTCAATTGGTGTAGGTGCCACAGGAACAACTCCCTGTGCCCTGTCACACACTAGTTGAAGAGACGGTTCAATAACCTCATCAAGTCTCCACCATCCTCCCACTCAATTCTTTCGAGAGAAACTTTTCCTCGAGAAAGGACCCGATTCTAGAAAAAATCCATATTGCTTTCGAATCTGAATTAGGAGGTATACCCAACTGTTTTGGGTTTCCTATGAAGATGCATTTTATCCGCTTTGGGTTCGAGCTTATCAACCTGAAACTTTTTCATATAAGCGTCGCAGCCCCAAACTTTTAAGAAACGACAACTTAGGTTTCTCTAAACCATAATTCATACGGTGTCATCTCATCGGAATTACGTGGTGCCCTATTTAAAGTGAATGTGGTTGTCTCTACTGCCTAACCCATGAACGATAGTGGTAATTCGATAAGAGACATCATGGTATGCACCATATCCAATAGGGTGCAACTATGATGTTCGGACACACCATCACATTATGGTGTTCCAGGCGGTATTAATTGCGAAACAATTTCCACAATGTCTTAATTGTGTGCCAAAACTCGTAACTCAGATATTCATCTCTATGATCATATCATAGACATTTTATCCTCTTGTCACAATGATCTGCTACTTCACTCTGAAATTACTTGAACCATTCAATAATTTAGACTTGTGTTTCATCAAGTAAATATACTCAACATTTACTCGAATCATCTGTGAAGTAAGAACATAATGATATTCACTGCATGCCTCAGCACTCATTCGACTGCACACATCAAAATGTGTTACTTCCAACAAGTTGCTATCTTGTTCCATCTTACTGAAAATGAGGCTTTTCAGTCATCTTGCCCATGTGGTATGATTTGCATATCTCAAGTGATTCAAAATCAAGTGAGTCCGAACGATCCATTTGCATGGAGTTTCTTCATGCATATACACCAATAGACATGGTTCGCATGTCTCAAACTTTTCAAAAACGAGTGAGTCCAAAGATCCATCAACATGGAGCTTCTTCATGCGTTTTATACCATTATGACTTACATGGCAGTGCCACAAGTAAGTGGTACAATCATTACTATCTTATATCTTTTGGCATGAAAATGTGTATCACTACGACCGAGATTCAATAAACCATTCCTTTAGGTGCAAGACCATTGAAGGTATTATTCAAAAATAGAGTAACCATTATTATCCTTAAATGAATAACCGTATTGCGATAGACATAATCCAATCATGTCTATGCTCAACGCAAACACCAATCTCGGTGGTAGAGGGAGCGTGCGATGCTTGATCATATGAACCTTGGAAACACTTCCAACATATATCGTCAGCTCACCTTTAGCTAGTCTCCATTTATTCCGTAGCTTTTATTTTGAGTTACTAACACTTAGCAACCGAACCGGTATCCAATACCCTGGTGCTACTAGGAGTACTAGTAAAGTACACATTAACATAATGTATATCCAATATACTTCTATCGACCTTGCCAGCCTTCTCATCTACCAAGTATCTAGGGTAATGCTGCTCCAGTGGTTGTTCCCCTTATTACAGAAGCACTTAGTCTCGGGTTTGGGTTCAACCTTGGGTTTCTTCACTAGAGCAGCAGCTGAATTGCCGTTTCATGAAGTATCCCTTTGTTCCCTTGCCCTTCTTGAAACTAGTGGTTTCACCAACCATCAAGAATTGATGCTCCTTCTTGATTTCTACTTTCGCGGTGTCAAACATCATGAATATTTCAAGGATCATCATATCTATCCCTGATATGTTATAGTTAATCACGAAGCTCTAGCAGCTTGGTGGCAATGACTTTGGGGAAACATCACTATCTCATCTGGAGGATCAACTCCCACTCGATTCAAGTGATTGTTGTGCTCAGACAATCTGAGCACAAGCTCAACGATTGAGCTTTTCTCCCTTAGTTTGCAGGCTAAGAAAATCGTCGGAGGTCTTATACCTCTTGACGTGGGCACGAGCCTGAAATCCCAATTTCAGCCCTCGAAACATCTCATATGTTCCGCGACGTTTCGAAAACGTCTTTGGTGCCTCTACTTAAACCATTTAATTGAACTATCACGTAGTTATCAAAACGTGTATGTCCGATGTTCGCAACATCGACAAACGACGTTGGGGTTCAGCACACTGAGCGGTGCATTAAGGACATAAGCTTTCTACTGATCGCATAATCGCTACTATCAACTTTCAACTATATTTTCTCTAGGAACATATCTAAACAGTGGAACTAAAGCGCGAGCTTACAACATAATTTGCAAAAGGTCTTTTGACTATGTTCAGGATAATTAAGTTCATCTTATGAACTCCCACTTAGATAGACATCCCTCTGGTCATCTAAGTGATCACATGATCCGAGTCAACTAGGCCGTGTCCGATCATCACGTGAGACGGACTAGTCATCATCGGTGAACATCTTCATGTTGATCGTATCTACCATGCGACTCATGCTCGACCTTTCGGTCTCCGTGTTCCGAGGCCATGTCTGCACATGCTAGGCTCGTCAAGTTAACCCTAAGTGTTTTCGCTGTGTAAAACTATCTTACACCCGTTGTATGTGAACGTAAGAATCCATCACACCCGATCATCACGTGGTGCTTAGAAGCGACGAACTGTAGCAACGGTGCATAGTTAGGGGAGAACACTTCTTGAAATTTTGTAAGGGATCATCTTATTTACTACCATCGTCCTAAGTAAACAAGATGCATAAACATGATAAACATCACACGCAATCAAATAGTGACATGATATGGCCAATATCATTTTGCTCCTTTTGATCTTCATCTTCGGGGCTCCATGATCATCATCGTCACCGGCATGACACCATGATCTCCATCATCATGATCTCCATCATCGTATCTTCATGAAGTTGTCACGCCAACGACTACTTCTACTTCTATGGCTAAGGCGTTTAGCAATAAAGTAAAGTAATTACATGGCGTTGTTCAATGACACGCAGGTCATACAATAAATTAAGACAACTCCTATGGCTCCTGCCGATTGTCATACTCATCGACATGCAAGTCGTGAATCCTATTACAAGAACATGATCAATCTCATACATCACATATATTCATCACATTCTTGTTGGCCATATCACATCACAAAGCATACCCTGCAAAAACAAGTTAGACGTCCTCTAATTGTTGTTTGCATGTTTTACGTGGCTGCTATGGGTTTCTAGCAAGAACGTTTCTTACCTACGCAAAACCACAACGTGATATGCCAATTGCTATTTACCCTTCATAAGGACCCTTTTCATCGAATCCGTTCCGACTAAAGTGGGAGAGACTGGCACCCGCTAGCCACCTTATGCACCAAGTGCATGTCAATCGGTGGAAACTGTCTCACGTAAGAGTACGTGTAAGGTCGGTCCGGGCCGCTTCATCCCACAATGCCGTCGAAACAAGATTGGACTAGTAACGGTAAGCATATTGAACAACATCAACGCCCACAACTACTTTGTGTTCTACTCGTGCAAAGAATCTACGCAATAGACCTAGCTCATGATGCCACTGTTGGGGAACGTAGCAGAAATTCAAAATTTTCCTACGTGTCACCAAGATCTATCTATGGAGAGACCAGCAACGAGTAGAAAGAGAGTGCATCTACATACCCTTGTAGATCGCTAAGCGGAAGCGTTCAAGTGAACGGGGTTGATGGAGTCGTACTCGACGTGATTCAAATCACCGATGATCAGGTGCCAAACGCACGACACCTCCGCGTTCAACACACATACAGCCCGGTGACGTCTCCCAAGCCTTGATCCAGCAAGGAGAGAGGGAGAGGTTGAGGAAGACTCCATCCAGCAGCAGCACAACGGCGTGGTGGTGGAGGAGGAGCGTGGCAATCCTGCAGGGCTTCGCCAAGCACCGCGGGAGAGGAGGAGTACTTGTGAGAGGGGGAGGGCTGCACCAGAACTTCGTCTATAGCTCCCATGCGCCTCCCCACTATATATAGGGGTGGAGGGGCTGGTTTCTTGCCCTCCAAGTCCATTGGGGCGTTGGCCAAGGTGGGAGGAAAGAAATCTCATTATTTCCTTCCCCACCGATTGTTATCCCCCCTTTTTAGGGATCTTGATCTTATCCCTTCGGGATATGATCTTATTCCTTCTAAGGGGGGATCTTGGTGCGCCTTGACCAGGGGTGTGGGGCCTTGCCCCCACTACCCACGTCCATGTGGGTCCCACCATGTAGGTGGGCCCCACTCCGGAACCTTCTAGAACCTTCCCGGTACAATACCGAAAAATCCCGAACATTTTCCGGTGGCCAAAATAGGACCTCCCATATATAAATCTTTACCTCCGGACCATTCCGGAACTCCTCGTGACGTCCGGGATCTCATCCGGGACTCCGAACAACATTCGGTAACCACATACAAACTTCCTTTATAACCCTAGCGTCATCGAACCTTAAGTGTGTAGACCCTACGGGTTCGGGAGACATGTAGACATGACCGAGACGTTCTCCGGTCAATAACCAACAGCGGGATCTGGATACCCATGATGGCTCCCACATGTTCCACGATGATCTCATCGGATGAACCACGATGTCAAGGACTTAATCAATCCCGTATTCAATTCCCTTTGTCTATCGGTATGTTACTTGCCCGAGATTCGATCGTCGGTATCCAATACCTTGTTCAATCTCGTTACCGGCAAGTCACTTTACTCGTTCCGTAACACATCATCCCGTGATCAACTCCTTGGTCACATTGCGCATATGATGATGTCCTACCGAGTGGGCCCAGAGATACCTCTCCGTTTACACGGAGTGACAAATCCCAGTCTCGATCCGCATAAAACAATAGATACTTTTGGAGATACCTGTAGTGCACCTTTATAGTCACCCAGTTACGTTGTGACGTTTGATACACCCAAAGCACTCCTACGGTATCCAGGAGTTACACGCTCTCATGGTCGAAGGAAGAGATACTTGACATTGGCAAAGCACTAGCAAATGAACTACACGATCTGTTGTGCTAGTCTTAGGATTGGGTCTTGTCCATCACATCATTCTCCTAATGATGTGATCCCGTTATCAACGACATCCAATGTCCATAGCCAGGAAACCATGACTATCTGTTGATCACAACGAGCTAGTCAACTAGAGGCTCACTAGGGACATATTGTGGTTTATGTATTCACACGTGTATTACGATTTCCGGATAATACAGTTATAGCATGAATAAAAGACAATTATCATGAACAAGGAAATATAATAATAATACTTTTATTATTGCCTCTAGGGCATATTTCCAACAGTAGTTTCATCATAAGTATCATGCATAGCAGAAGTGGCATCATCAATAACATGCGACATATCAGAATTCATAGCAGTAGCAGGTTTAGGTGTCGCAAACTTATTCATAATAGAAGGAGAATCTAGTGCAGAGCTAGATGGCAGTTCCTTATCTCCCCTCGTAGTTGAGGGAGAGATTTTAGTTTTTTGATCTTTCAAGTTCTTCATAGTGATCAGCAGATATAAATCCAAAGTGACTCAGAGAATAAAGCTATGCTCCCCGGCACCGGCGCCAAAAATTAGTCTTGATGACCCACAAGTGAAGGGGATCGCAATAGCTTTCGAGGGTAGAGTATTCAACCCAAATTTATTGATTCGACACAAGGGGAGCCAAAGAATATTCTTAAGGATTAGCAGTTGAGTTGTCAATTCAACCACACCTGGATAACTTAGTATCTGCAGCAAAGTATTTAGTAGCAAAGTAGTATGATAGTAATGGTAATGATAGCAAAAGTAATATTTTTGGGTTTTGTAGTGATTGTAACAATAGCAACAGAAAAGTAAATAAGTGAAGCACAAGATGTGAAAAGCTCGTAGGTAATGGATCAGTGGTGGATAATTATGTCGGATGCGATTCCTCGTGTAATAGCTATAACATAGGGTGACACAGAACTAGCTCCAATTCATCAATGTAATGTAAGCATGTATTCCAAATATAGTCATACGTGCTTATGGAAAAGAACTTGCATGACATCTTTTGTCCTACCCTCCCGTGGCAGCGGGGTCCTAGTGGAAACTAAGGGATATTAAGGCCTCCTTTTAATAGAGAACCGGACCAAAGCATTAACACATAGTGAATACATGAATTCCTCAAACTACGGTCATCACCGAGAAGTATCCCGATTATTGTCACTTTGGGGTTGTCGGATCATAACACATAATAGGTGACAATAGACTTGCAAGATAGGCTCAAGAACACACATATATTCATGAAAACATAATAGGTTCAGATCTGAAATCATGGCACTCGGGCCCTAGTGACAAGCATTAAGCATAGCAAAGTCATAGCAACATCAATCTCAGAACATAGTGGATACTAGGGATCAAACCCTAACAAAACTAACTTGATTACATGATAAATCTCATCCAACCCATCACCGTCCAGCAAGCCTACGATGGAATTACTCACGCATGATAGTGAGCATCATGAAATTGGTGATGGAAGATGGTTGATGATGACGACAGCGACGAATCCCCCTCTCCGGAGCCCCGAACGGACTGCAGATCAGCCCTCCCGAGAGAGATTAGGGCTTGGCGGCGGCTTCTTATCGTAAAACGCGATGAAACTTCCTCTCTGATTTTTTTTTCTTCGCGAGAGGTTATATATGGAGTTGGAGTTGAGGTCGGCGGAGCTGCAGGGGGCCCACGAGACAGGGGGCGCGCCCAGAGGGGGTGGGTGCGCCCCCCACCCTCGTGGAAAGGGTGTGGGACCCCTAGTCTTCATCTTTTGCCAGTATTTTTTATATTTTCTGAAACTTGTCTCTGAGGATTTCAGGTAATTCCAAGAACTTTTGTTTTCTACACATGAAACAACATCATGGTAATTCTGCTGAAAACAGCGTCAGTCCGGGTTAGTTTCATTCAAGTCATGCAAGTTAGAGTCCAAAACAAGGGCAAAAGTGTTTGGAAAAGTTGATACGTTGGAGACGTATCAACCATTTATTTATAGGTATGGTTATGTATGGAAACTAGTGATATCGTCTTGCTCTATCCCATACATTCTAGGTTGCTGATAATGAGCACTACAAAAAAATACACTTCCGTGATGATACGTGTTTGTCATAGTAGGTCGCGTTTTTTGTCATGCATGTACATCCATGACGATTTTATGATAGAATCAAGATAGTCATACATGTGATGTCGTAGAAGTGTTCCATGACATTACCAAAATTATCATCACGGAAGTGTCCACTTCCATGACGATAAATCGCGCGTCATAGAAGTGCTTTCGTCAAGGGTGACCGACACATGGCATCCACCGTAACGAAACGCCGTTAAGCTATCGGGTCGGGTTTTGAATCCGATAACCCGTTAACAGCCCCGACCAATGGGGATTTTCCACGTGTAAAATCATCATTGGCTGGAGGAAACACGTGTTGGCTCATCGTTGGGACAGATGTCATCCACTCATTGCACGGAAGGCGCCTATGATACGTCGAAACGTGGCTCGGCCCAACAGAGGCCCACTCCTGTGAAAAGGCCGGCCCAGTAAAAATTAGCAGGCCAGCCCATATAAGGCCTACTTGTGTCAGGTCCATTTAAGCCCACGGCCCATAAGAGATGTGCCAATTCGGCCCGTCAACGACCCGTTAAAGATTTGACACCATTGCAGCCCATCGTCAGTTCGAGCCCGTTAACAGACCGCTATATATTTGGGCTCAATATCGGCCCGATGAGATTTCAGCCTGTTAACGACCCATTTAATAGATGGGCCAATTTTCAGGATGTACATCTTTCGGCCTTTTAGCGACCCATTTAAATGTTGGGCTAATTTCCGGCCCGGTGTGTCTTTCAGCCTGTTGATGGCCCATAAATCTGATGGGCAATTTGTTGTTGGACCTGAGTTTCAGCCTTTTAGCGGCCCATTTAAGTGTTGGGCCAATTTCTGGCCGGGTGTCACTTTCAGCCTGTTGACGGCCCATAAATCAGTTGGGCCATTTGTAGTCGGACCTGAGTTTTGGCCTTTTAGCGACCCATTTAAGTGTTGGGCCAATTCGCGGCCCTGTGTGCCTTTTGGCCTGTTAACGGACCATAAATGAGTTGGGCCATTTGCAGTCGGACCTTAATTTTGGCCTTTTAACAGCCCATGCCCTTCATGGTCCAATACCAGCCCGGTTTCCTTTCGGCCTGCTAAAGGCCCACAACACAGTTGGGCCATTTACAATACGACCTGACTTTCGGCCTCTTAGCGGCCCATGGTCTTCATGGTCCAGTACAAGCCCGCTGTCTCTTTCGGCCTGCCAAAGGCCTACAGTATAGTTGGGCCGCCATATGTAGCCCAAACTTAGTAACGGCCTGTTAACGGCCCGTGAAATAAATTGGGGCCACCTGTTTCCCGCTTCGATGTTGGCCTGTTAACGACCCGGGAGGTAAGAGGGCCGACCATTAACTTTCGGCCTAGTAACGGCCCATTAACTTAATGGGCCCACTAAAGTTGGTACATGTCTTTAGGCCAAATTAGATAATTTGAGCCTATTACGACGAGCAATTATACACAGGACCAAAACCGATCAAGCAAAGGTACGGCATACAGGGAATAACGTTGCACATCCAGCATATATTACAGGAAATTACATCCACTAGGCAATCAAAGATTGTTGCCAGTGCAAATAAATGAGCAGAACCTAACCATCTACAACGTCACAATCTGCAACCTCAGCACAGATGACGCCCATAAGCATGTGGGCAAGTTCATTTTGCTTTGCTACACTGTCTCTGAAAAGATTGATCAGTTGTTGTGTCGCACGACTCTGCACCTTGCATTCATCCACCATTTCGATCATTGCTTCAGCCATTAATTGGTTCACAAACATACATTTATTCCATTGCATTCGAGACAGAGGATACTGAACAGATTCAGATGGCGATTTTGGCAAGCTTGTATTATTAATAGTGGAGAGTGTCTCGACCACTGCATCATAACATAAATTAGGACGGGAGCCAAACAGATTAATCATGAGTTATTGCCATATTACCAGGCCTAGATTTACTAGAAAGAAACAATGGGGTTGCCTTGCTGTTTGCAGAGTTTGTCTTCTTATCTTCAGCAGCCTGCACAAAATTAACACACTAGCATTGCTATCATTGGCCAAGTCAGATAATAGGAAAGCAACATTGACACAACGAACATTTGGGCAACTACCCTACACCAAATTAACACAATATGGCACAGCTATCATCAGCTAGGTAAGGTAGCACGAAAGCAACATTGACACAATGAATGAACGGGTAACCAGAGAAGCACTACAATTCAGTAATGTGCATGATATGAGATAGTACATTCATGCAGCTCAGTATGCAAAACTACCAGGCAATTTTCCTTACAAAAAACAACATTGGCGCCTTTAACATTTTGCTACAACTAATTTTAGATCAGATAAAGGTTAGATTCACGCCGATTAACAAAATACATGTTGATGTAAAAATATAGTGATATACAATAGGTACTTACATCAGCATTGGAGCACAGAGAATTCCCGCAAGATATTTTCCTCGAATACGATCCCAATGGAGGAAGTCTTCTATCATTTAACCTTATTTTCTAAAAGAGAGATGGGTAAGAAACATGTAGAAAATATGATCAGAATGCTCTAAAATTTCATGATGCGAGGATACGCACACGCTTCTTAGAATGGAGTTGACATTCTTTTGCTGGACTGGAGCGGACTAGTTCTTTGGTCACTAGAATCTGCTTATTATCAGTGGGAGTTGGGTTTCTCTGTGCTGGAGCAGTATCTATGAAAAATGGAGTTGGTTTATTATCTCCTGGCATTTGGATCTTTTGCAAAGACCTGGTTTGTAACCCTTCAGATTCTAACATAGCCGTCTTCCCCTTGCATGCCTTATATAGAAGAATGGTGATTCAGTTATAAAACATGCTACAGCAGAGATGGAATAGGTACTGAAGAATAGAAAGGCATGACATATTGACATGTATTCCCTCCATCCGGAAATAAATGGACGGGTCTAGGCGTATTTCAGTTCTAGATACATCCAGTTTTATCCATTTCTGCGACATTTAATCCGGACGGAGGGAGTATGATGTAAGAGTTAGGGATACGACAGGACAATACAGTAAAAAAACACTGAAAAAACCACTGCAGAACCAAAGTATTCAAATCCACTGATATGAGATAGTACACTCATGCAGCTCAGGATGCAAAACTACCAGGCAGTTTTCCTTACAAAAATCAACATTGTGGCCTTTAATCATACATTTTGCTACAACTAAATTTAGATCAGATAAAGGTTGGATTCACGCCGATTAACAAAATACATGCTGATGTAAAAATATAGTGATATACAACAGGTACTTACATCTACATTAGAGCACAGAGAATTCCTGCAAAAATCTTTCCTCATAAATGATACCATTGCAGAAATTCTTCTATCTGTTAAGCTTATTTTCTAAAAGAGAGATGGGTAGGAAACATGTAGAAAATATGATCAGCATGCTATAAAATTTCATGATGCAAGGATACGCACACGCTTCTTAGAATTGAGTTGACATATTTTTGCTGGACTGGAGCGGACTAGTTCTTTGGCCACTGGAATCTGCTTATTATCAGTAGGAGTTGGGTTTCTCTGTGCTGGAGCGGTATCTATAAAAACTGGAGTTGGTTTATTATCTCCTGGCGTTTGGATCTTTTGCAAAGGCCTTGTTTGTAACCCTTCAGATTCTAACATAGTCGTCTTACCCTTGCATGCCTTGTATAGAAGAATGGTACTTTAATTATAAAACATGCGACAGCAGAGAGATGGAATAGGTACTGAAGAATAAAAAGGCATGACATATTGACATGTATTCCCTCCATCCAGAAAAAATGGATGGGTCTAGGCGTATTTCAGTTCTAGATACATCCTTTTTTATCCATTTCGGCAACATGTAATCCGGACGGAGGGAGTATGGTGTAAGAGCTAGGGATACAACAGGACAAAACAGCAAAAAAAACACTAGTTGAATGTAAAACTATATGCTAGCGGAATACGTACAGAAATAACTAAGGCAACATCCACGTGTATGATTGGGAAAATAGGATGGCATTGCAACAGAGCACTAGAACAGCACTTCAATGTAAAAAAACATGGTATGGCAGATAGATGAAGTACATACTGATGAATAACAATGCATAAGATATTCAGAAGCATGATGTCCAAATTAAGCAGATGGCATTGCGATAGAGTAGAATGACAGTACTTGAATTTGAAAACATGTTATCATGAATGGAATAGGTACTGAAAAACAGGAAGGCATGACATATTTACATGCATGATCAGCATGCTAAGCACATGGCATTGCAACAGAGTAGATACACTCGACGACATTATATTCATGTTGTACCCATATCACAGGCCAAGTTAGAGCAAGGACCTTGTGGGGTGAAGAGGATTCATCATCTTTCTGCAAGTCTTCTGAAGAACTGCCTTTACATGTTCCATCATATTGGGTATCATTGACATCAAGTTTATTGGCCTTTACATTGATCCGTGAGGTTCTTGTGGATATATCAGTGTGTGCAATTATATCTAACATGCATGGAAGACAACTAGTAGTTAGATTTATGTAAATGAGTGCCTGTAGGAGACAACATAAATAGTAGGACTGGGGTTAACTAGCAGCAACAGGTCTCATAAACTAAAGGGAGAACACAGATGAAAGCTACAGAATATGTATCGTTTGTACTCGAGATTAACTACCACTACTAGGGAAAAGCCTATACACAGAAAGTTACTAGTAGCGAGGGTTAAAAACCCTCGCTACTGCTACTTACCAGTAGCGCAGGTTTTTAAACCTCGCTACTACTAAGTTGATAGCAGCAGCGCGGGTTTTAACCCTCGCTACTACTAAGCGGTCTCTACCGTGCCCCCCGGGATATGCCATAGTAGTAGCGCGGGTTTTTAAAACCTCGCTACTACTAAGTTTGGTAGCAGTAGCGTTGGTTTTTAGCCCTCGCTACTACTAAGTGGTGCCATAGTAGTAGCGAGGGGGTAAAAAGCCGCGCTACTACTAAAGGTCCCATTTTCAAACTCTACCCCCCCTGTGGATTGCCTTTTCAGTTTTAAAAAAATAAAATAAAATGATAAAAATGTCAAAAAAATAAAATAAAATAAGTTTCCCACGTGATATGTGGTCTAGTTGTTGGGAAAATTTGCAAATATGAATTTCGACTTTATTTGCAAAATCTCTCGAGAATTTGTAAAAATGGGCATAACTTTTGCATACTAACTCGGATGAAAAAGTTTTTTATATGAAAAATCATCTACTCGAAAAGTTACATCCAAATTTAATGGGGGGAACCCCGTTAAACATTTTCAAAATCCTCAAAAACCTAACAGAAAAAAAGTTACGGGGCTTTTAAGATCTAGAGTGGAAAAATCGAAAAAATTTCAAACTCTATGGTCAAACTGTGGTCAAACAATGGTCAAACTAATTATTCTAGAATATTAGTGTTACTAAATAATTATTTTAGTTTTTTTGAATTTTGGTCAAATCTGGTCAAACTATGGCCAAACTGTGGTCAAACTATGGTCAAACTAATTATTCAAGAAATACTAGTGATACTAATTTTTTAGAACAATAGTTTCAAACTCAAATAGTGAAATGTGTGACTTCATGCTCAAGCTAAATTCCTGAGGTTAATAGGATTGACATCTTACTATTGTTAGGAAAACAACAAGTGCAGACTTGGAAACGAGGGAGAATAGAACCCGGAAGTTAAGCGTGCTCAGCCTGGAGTAGTGAGAGGATGGGTGACCGTCCGGGAAGTTAGATGATTTGGAATGATGAGGGGTGATTAGAGATTAAATTGAGCAGCGATGAGGGGTGATTAGAGATTTGAGGTTAAAATAATTCAGAAATTTGAAAAATAGGGAAAAAATCGAAATATTTTTTTTGAAAAAATTCAAAAAAAACCGCGCTGGTAGTAGTAGCGCAGGTTTTTACCCACGCTACTACTAAAGGACGTAGTAGTAGCGCGGGTGGCACCCGCGCTACTGCTATAAGTTAGCTGTAGCGCCTTATTAGTAGCGTCGGCCCCCGCGCTGCTAATAGGCCCAAAACCCGCGCTGCTGCTAGGCTTTTCCCTAGTAGTGTACATGGCACACAAAAGTATTAAAGAACAACATAGGTAATACTAGAAGTGGTATAATACTATAATCACCAGCCTGTGGGATAGTATTGGCTGATGGATGATAACTATGGAACAGCGTTACCTAAAGAACAAGTATCTTAGCTGAACTATGGAACAGCGTGAACTCCTGAACAAGACCCGTAAGAGATCAGCATGAATATACAGTGAAATGTGATGATCTATTTTCCGTGCTTAGATGAATAACAAAGCCATAAATGTTGCACACAAGTAAGATGAGGGTACAACCTATCTGGCTGCCATCCATAGGAGTGAGCATCATGTGCTGACTTGTCGATGGCCCTGCAGTTGTTGTGGTTGTCCATGTCGGGCATGCGCATTCGATGCAGGGAACTGTTGAGTGGGGACTGTAGCTCCCTTCTGGTGTATGATACCCTTGTTGGAGCAGCTGCATTGAGTCGGAAGACGGTGTGTCTGAAGATGCAGATAACGCGTAATGTTAAGAACGACATATCTCTTTGATCTGAAGAAATACACTAAGATATCAACAGCAAGGTACGAGAGTGGTCACACGTCTGTTGACTGAAGACTAAATAGGGGTCACACAATTTTATTTTATTATGGTACTGTCCGATCTACGCCGGATGGCTTGATGGCCGTCTTGTGCCTCCCGGCTGACACTGCTTGGAATCTTCCCCGAAGAGCCAGCGACGAACGGCAGAGAAGCCTGCCACCACCGTCTGTGGCCCCAGCCAAAATCCCGCTCCCCGCCCCATCGCACTGTCGTGGTTGCGCCGCCCCCGGGCCAATCCACAAAGACTCCCCATCATCCAGATCCGGTGGCGGCAGTACCTTCAACCCATGCAACTCTAAAAGATAGCCATCTAAGCGCTGCTTCCGCGGCGAACTTGTGGTCCCGCACCCTTATGTTAGACACCAGCCAACCGACAGCCTATGAGCTCCGCCGCCTCGAGGGGTGCTGCTTCCCATTGGGAATCGATTGGCCCAGAATAAAAATTCAGACAACTGATACCTAAATAAAGTGATTTGAGATGAGGGTGCGACCTATCTGGCGGCATGGTGACCATATATTTAACTGACAAAATGTTAATGCATGTCACTAAGAACTATATCGTTGGATTCGTATTTGAACTTAATTTCAAATGGTGTAATTTTTAGTGACATGCATTGGCATTTTCTTAGGTAAATCTATGGTCAAAATTTTATACTAAATACGAGGTAGTATTCCCTCCGTCCCAAAATTCTTGTCTTACATTTGTTTAGATACAGATGTATCTAACACTAAAATGTAACTAGATACATCCGTATTTAGACAAATTTAAGATAAGAATTTTGGGACGGAGGGAGTACAAAAGTGGGCTATGTAGGCCAAAACATGTGCCAAATTCACTTGTGATGCATTTGGCATTGATGCCCCTCCATTGCTCACCTGGTGCCCCAATCTGGATCACCTACTTTGCTCCGGTGCCAAATTAACTCACGCAATGAAAAAACACTGCGTGGGAGAGAGGATTGAGGCAATAAAAAAACACTTGTTTGGGAGAGTGAGAGGCTAGTGTAGTTGGTTTGATTGGCTTGTTTATACATGTGGGTCTGTGTGCACAGCGGTGCCAACTCTCTCACATCGCGAGAGCGGTGCCAAAATCTTTTGATTTGACATTGATGCGTATTATGTGGCATACTTTTGCAAAATATGGCATCGGCCACATAGTGGAAGGCAACAAATGCCCAAGCTCTTCACGTGCTCCTAGTTAAATGAGAGGAAACGGAGAGAGAGAGAGAGAGAGAGAGAGAGAGTGAAAAAATATCACTAGCCAGCTAACCCTAGCGTATGAGCGAATGATATTGGTACCTCTTGATGACACGGCAATCTTATTCAGCCAGCTGCTCTAATATGTTCTCTTCTTTTGTAGATAAAAAAAGACCCAAAAGTGAAAAATGTGCTGCACTATAACAATCTCATCAAATGCCTTGACTACCGAGGCAGCACATCTGAGATTAAATTGGCCAGGTTCTTTGTTCTGGAGGCAAATGTGCTCAAGGTAATGAGGTTTGGCGTTCTTTGGCGCAACAATGAATGGCGTGCTGATCACCGCAAGCGTCTAAGCCTAAATGACAAAGTCTCACAGAAGCTGAATTTTTTTTTTGAAACATCAAGTGGCCAGAGACTCGAAAACTTATTTGCCCATTAGTAACTTGTCAGGGCGATGGATTTATGTTTCTATGATAATGCTGCATCCACCTAAAGTAACAAAAGTTCTTACGTAAACTTCCTAGTAATTCCCTCTTCCTAGGTGCAGCATTACTCCTACCATTTGTAATATCAGTTTGAAACTTGTAATATTGCCGTGTCCTATTCTTGCGCTTTCAAAATCTTGTGAATCAAACAGGTCTTGAGTTGGTGATGATGTTTTGCCTCCCATCTTTCACTAATAGCCGTCGGATCTAGATCTGACACATACAAATCAAGCTTCTCCTTTTTTGCAAAAATATGCCCGTACTTGTTCCCTATTTACAAACAACTCCTTGTCTCTCACAATCAGCCTTATCTCCTCCCCACCACATCTAGAAGGCGGTGGAAAAATCTGGCGCGATGGCCGCTGCCGGAGCCGTCCACCCCCAATCTTGGTGTTCCGTGCAATGTACGAGCATCTATGCACGGTAAATTATGTCGAACAGGGCTAGTTGTAAGCAGGCTAGCTCTACAGCCATGATGATAGTGACTGCAGACAGTGAGGCTGACTATGGTATGCCGAACACGGCGCCTATACTCAGGTGTCATCTCCGGTGCAGGGTCTTGTCACTTCACTGTGAGGAGCAGCACATAATAATTTAACCAACGGGTAGTACAGTGCTAGTACTAGTAGCACCACCGTCTGGATTTAGGAGTACTACCATGTCCATCTGGATTTTAGTATTTGACTAGCAATATCTAGTAGTAATGCATGTCACAAAAAATGTACTACTCCCTCTGTAAATAAATACATGGTGTTTTATTCCTATTGGCGAGAGAACTTAATGTTTTTTTTTGCTAACTACTAATAGGATTACATGCAATGAACTAAACACTACATGTCATGTTTGGTAGTCTCAAGTCATTGAAACATGCACGGCCCACATCTCTCATTGGTTGATATGTCACGAAATAAGAAACAAGGAGGGAGTTAATCCATCGTGCCTAAGTGTTTTGGGATTATTTGGTTTTCGTAATCTGACTTCCACAACATTTTTGTTTACATGCATTAACATTTTATTAGTTAAATCAAAGGTCAAAACTTAGCGCAAAATGCAAAGGGGACCAATAAACCAGTAAACATCAAACTTCTCTCGTTTGCCCCCAACTAGAGGTCCGGTGAGATGACTATACTGCACCGGCATGGAGGGGGACGCAGCTTCATTGACTTACGGCAACTGCCTTTGGGTGAATGACACGTGGGCCTAGGGGGTGGCTGGCCCACCTATCATATAGCCAAAGGCAGGTGCAGTAGAGGGCCGAGGAGTAGTACGAAATCCTACGCACCTACGCACGCTAACCAAGGGCAAGAGTGATCACTCGAATCGCAAGCTCAGTTGACCCATGGAGGCGATGAGCGCGAGCATCTGCTGGCTGTGCAAGATGGTCCACAACCTGCAGTCCGGCAACGAGGAACGTCTCCAGGTAGTATTGCTTGAGGCCGCCAGGGCGAGGGGTCGCTTGGACGACAGCTTCGTCTCCTTGTTCGACGAGGTCCTCATCGGTTTCCTCGACAAGTTCACCATCGTCAAGAAGCTCGTGGATGACTTTGACGTAAGCCTCTAGCCGACGCGCCCAGGCTTTGTGATGCCCGGCACCCTCAACGGACACTATGGTGACAACCTCTTCGACGCACTGGTGGCCCTGCGACTGCCCGCCGTTGCGCCGGAGAATGTCCACCTCGAGGTCGCGCTTGCCGCGCAGCGCCTGGCACAGCAAGACACCATCGACATAATCACCCACGTCTACGTGCAAATCGTCCACAAGGACTACTACATGCAAGAGGAGGACGATAGGACGCTGGCCTTCTTGGACCGCAGGGAAACCTTGGACGGCACTGCTCAGAAGCACGTTGAGCACACCGCCAACGCCGCTGCTCCTCACACGTCGGTTGGTGACTCGCGCACTAGGGCGTGAGGATGTCGTTGATGGATCCGTATGTATTTTTATCTTTCCGTCAAATCCATGTAGTAGTATATGATACTATAGTAATTATCTTACCTTTCACATCAACTTCGTAATTTTCGTACGTACTCCATGCATGAACGGCGCCAGAACCAAACTTCTCATTACTCTAGGCAAAATCGTTATTTTCTATCGATCGATCGCGCCATGGAGCAGAACCAAGTTTTACAAGTTACGAGTTCTAAAGGAAAAGCCTGCCGTGTTCGCGTCGCGCCCCAAACGGTTGGTCCGGCACGCTGCTCAAGCGGGAATGCGTGCGGTGTTGCATTTTCACTTACAAGTGGGACCGCAGTTGAGCAAACTAACTATCGGCAAACCCCCACCCCGCCCACCGCGCGATGGCTGAGAAAATAGGAGGGAGAAGAGATGGATGTAGCACGGACTCCAGGAAAATTGGTGTCGGATGGGACTCGTGTTGGTGGCGTGTGTCGTACTGCTAGATGTGAATGCTAGTTATGGCCCATGCCAGCCCACTATATCGAGCCTATATCGAGGTACGTAGAACAAATTTCCTGCAGTCCGTGCTCAGCCCTCCTCTATCTCTCTTCTCAGCCAGCCAGCGGACACGTGGAGCCCATCGTCTGTTTGCTCACATGCGTCCCCACATGTTAGTGAAAACGCAAGAGGACCCACTGAACCTGCACATCTTTCACCTCGACGTGCTGGTGATGAAAAACAAATCCAAGAAAGATCTTCGGTGGCCGCTTTTGGAGTTACTCAAGAGTAGTAAGATTCTATTTACAGTTTAACCCAAGATGCACATCTCGTGGCTTCAACTACCACTCTATTTTCTTTCATGACACGACCTGGATGCTGGATGTCCCACGTGTCGGCAAAAGGATGAAGAACCCGACCAAATCTTCGGTTGTGCTCTCGGATTAGACTAGTTGTGCTAACTTAAAAATTTTATTGTGTACTCCTTCCGTTCCAAAATACTTGACTTCCATTTTTCCAAAAATGGATGTACCTATATACTAAAACATTTCTAGATACATATATATTTTGACAAATAGAAGGCTTGTATTGTGCAACGGAGGGAGTAGAATGGATGCAAGTTTTTGTATTGGGAAGAAGAGTACATCCATATATTGATAAAGCGCAATTTAGTAGATGTTCTATCACTTTTAGCTAGCACAAAGGCTATAGATGAGATTAGTGCACTTGTTTATACTCCTACTTGGTATGCATGTTGCTGCTTAGACGCAGAGAAAAATGGACCGGAGGGAGTACTAGAATAGAGGCTAGCCATGAGACTAGATGCGAGGAAGCAACGTCTACTTGTTTACACTCGAAGAAGAAAGAAGCACACAAGATCGAGCCTCCGCAGATCAACATTGAATGCATCAAGAAGGCACTGATCCAACTTATAGGAGTAGTAAAATGTATTCTTGTGGTTCTTGTTTTCTTTGGTCTTGCTTTTCTAGTCAAAATTATTGTTGGAGTTCGTGCAAAATGGAGGTCCGTTTGGGGTCATGCGTTGCAGTTGGCCTTACAAGTGGGACCGCAGTTATGGAA
Source organism: Triticum dicoccoides (assembly GCF_002162155.2). Classification (NCBI taxonomy): domain Eukaryota; kingdom Viridiplantae; phylum Streptophyta; class Magnoliopsida; order Poales; family Poaceae; genus Triticum; species Triticum dicoccoides. Next base: position 181,244 of record NW_021289517.1, read on the forward strand.
ACCAACTATCGGCAAACCCCCACCTCGCCCGCCACACGATGGCTGAGTTAGAGAAACGATGAGGTTGAAGAGATTGCTCTAGCACAGACTCCAAGAAATATGGTGTCAGATGGAAGTCGTGCTGGTGGCGTGTGCCGTACTCCTGGACGTGAATGCTTATTCTGGCCCATGCCACCCTACTACTCCTACTACTTACTATATAGTACTACTAGTATCTTGGATTCGAGATGCTGGTTACGTAGTAGAGTACAATATGGCTACAGTAAAAACACCCGCACAACGCGCGAAGCATGTGAAGCTAGTACAAATAGTGTACTACTATTGTTGATTGGCCTCATCCGATAACCTGTTGCAATGCACATACAATTATGTATTCGGAAAATATATTTTTGCCTCGTTGCACCCTCACTCACAGAAGCGACTCGAAAATCATTCATAAATTTAGTAAGTTTATCACAGGCATATCATTTTATTACATACAACAGGTCATCGACCCACATCGACAACGAGGATACATTATAAATACTAAAGTTTTCACCACACAACAAATAACAAGAAATAAAATGAACTTCAACTCAACCATTCCTCGGCGTTGGAAACGCTTGCTTTGAACCACAAGTGATTCTCTGGGATGGGCCATCCATTGTCAATCTGGAGACCAACGCAGGACTGATCATCCAGGCTGAAGCGGCCTACTATATCAGTACCAGGGTAGGGAACCACCCAAATGTCCGAGGTATAGACACAGTTGCTTCTCATAAATGGTAGTAATGTTGTGTTAACAGCAGTTGGATCGCCTTTTGCCATCATTGGATAGTTTTGTCCAAGGAAGAGCGAGTTTTCTCCAAGAGTATCAATTCTGTACCAGGGAGAAGGAGTTGGCGCTAGCACACTAGTATCCATCCCGAATACAATGCAATGGGTATTGGAATAGGTCCGGAGAGTGCGACCATGGGAGACTACACCTGCTTCCTTAGCAGTAACATCATCAGTGGGCTGTATACACACGAGAAGAGGTGATCCATCGGAATTAGTTGCCAGGCGCCAAATAGTATATGGGCGCTGCTCGTCCTCATGCTCGTGATCATCACCATCGTCAGTGGCGGAGCCAGGAAAAATTAGGAGCCGGGGCGGACTGCAAGCTAACTAAAAATACAACGAGTTGCAACCGAATAATGGGAATTACACATGAGCTTCTAGATGCTCCATACCCCTATACAAATACTCCCTCCGTCCCGAAATACTCGTCTGAGAGATGGATAAAATTGGATGTATCTATAACTAAAATACGTTTAGATACATCCATTTCTCCGACAAGTATTTCCGGACGGAGGGAGTATTAAATTTTAAAAAATACCATTTTTGTTAAAAAAAATATCTGGAATTTGAGGATATCAAACCTGGGTGTTCAATCTACTACTGTCTCCCGTGTGAATTTTTTGTAAAACAATACCAGTAAACTTATATGTCGCGAATAAAATACAGCTTGAACTAAAATTCATCTAAACAATTTTTTTCTGTACATAGTATTTTTTTGACTTTTTTGCCACGGATACATTCTCTGTATTTTTTCACAAAATTTCAAATGAAAGTAGATTGTACTCCCAAGTTTGGTATCCCAAAGTCCCATTTTTTTTCAAATTTCTCGATTTTTTAAGCTTAATGTTCATATTGGGGGATGGAACACCCCGGTGCTACAAATCATCTTCCTTGAATAATTGGATACATATTATGTACCTATAAGCATTAAACTAGAGAACCATAGATTTTAATTGGAATGAGCTCACTATTGTCGGCAACATAAATTGAGAGTTTGTTTCGGCTATATAACATTTGAATTCTCAATACTTGATCCACGAATAAAAAACTTTCTCATGTGAAATCACAATTAATATGGATTGGAGGGTTAAGATTAAAATTCAATGATGTGGAATAATTGAACTAACAAACAATGAATAGGATAGAGGAATCGAGAAAAAAAAACCTAAGCAAAGCGGAGATCGATTTTCTTCTGTGAAGCTGCTTGGAACGATCAACGGTGAGATCCCCAATTGCCTACATTACTGCAACTTACAAATATTTAAAAAAATCCCCCAAATCCGAAGAGTGAAATCCGGTGCCACAAATTGTACGCATCAATCCAGGCTAAGAAGGATCAGTCACCTGAAAAATCGAAGCATCAATCTCTGGGCACGAATGGATGGGGGAGGCACCGTTGACTGTCGGCCTGCCGCCTTTCGTGGGAGGCGCAGCGCCAGCTCCCGACGACTGCCTCTGCAAAACTGCTACTAGCGGGCGACTCGAGCCGTCGCAACAGATCAAGATGGAGGCGACGAGCACGAAACGAGGTGACGTGGTTTGCCTAGCGACTTGTTACGCTCCTGGTAACTGCGGTAGGCCTTGCGATGCATGCGTGCAGCCTTTGGGCCTAGGTTTAGGAAGCTATTAGATGGGCTTAGAAGTAGACCCAGCCACAGACTGTTTGCCTGGGCAGATCACCGCCAGATAATTTAGTACCTGACTAGTAGCTTCGATTAGACGTCAGCCTGCCGCTGAGCCCGGGCAGCTGCCCTGGGTCGCCGGGTACTGCCTCCGCCACTGACCATCGTCATCTCCCCCTTGGTTATAAAAATCTTCAAGTATAGGTGGTGGAATGTTCACAGGACCTTAGAAACACAAGAAGAAGGTTAATTAGTAAAGGGAAACTTGCTAACCCGCGTGCATGTGGATGAAACAATTATAATTACGGTGGAAGACAAACGTACCAAAACAACGACTCCATGCAAAAACAATGCCACGAGTGGTGGCAGCAAACACAAGGCCCTCGTATTCAATTGCATCACAGTACTCATCCGTGTACAGAAACTGATTTTTGAGCAATATCCATCGAGTCAAACCAGCAAGGATGGCAACAAGCTTGTCAAAGATAGCAACAACTTCATAGTTGTTGTAATTCCAAGAGCGGTTGGGAACTCGAGAAATTGCTATCTTCCGTAGAAGACAGTCACCATGATTGTATTTGAACGTGCGTACAATACCGGTGTGCTCAACTTCTGGGCAGTCTGCTGAGATTTTTGGAAGTGGAACCCGGTCACGTGTGTACACATTCACAAGTTCCCACTCGCAGTTGACCCAATGTAAACAACCCAATCTCCATTTGCGCCTGCCCAAGCCTTGCCCTCAAGCGATGGCATCTTAACATCATATGTATCATTATCAAGCGGCATCAACTTGCACAGGGCGAGGCCTCCGTCGTGACGGTGCCAGTCATCAGGGTCACGGCGAAGAAGGTAAGGGAGATCAAACCGCTCTTTGACTCTTGGGTTCCTTGCAATGATGTTATTAGTTGAGTCAAGAATGGGCTTGAACGAACCTGCCATGCTAGCCGAGGTGATGACGTCGCACCAATAAATGAGTTCCTCCACCACGTCATCTTTCAGATCGGGGCAAGAATAACGGGGTCGTTTCCGTCTTGTTCCCTCCATGGAGAAGATGATCGAACAATGGCAGAAGAAAGGGTGAAGGGCTGAAGGAAAATGGAGGAGGGAGAGGAAGAGTGTGCGACAGCAGTTCCAAATCGAGAGGTAAAGGCGAAGAGTCGGTGGGCGGTTGCCAGTTTGCCACGGTTCACGAAGGGGTGCCCCGGCCTACACGTCGGTTCGGAAATACTCCTACTACTCGCCGTTGTCTCACTGATATGTTGGAACGGGACCACATGTCAACGAAACATGGTGTGTAATTTCTTGTGCAAAATGCGATCTGGCCGCGTTGGCCCGAGGTGCCGCATTAGTTATCGACCTTTATTTTTTTAATGGAGTCTCGTTCAGTTTTGAAGCACGACTAACTGGTACTGTACGTAGAGAAAATATAAAATACTCTACCACTACTCCACCTCCAGTACTAGTAGTATAAAAAAGATATATAGGCTGGAGCTTCGGCGCTTTCTTGCCAAGGGATGTCCACTTGCTTCTCACACTACCACCCTCTCTCCAAATCTAAAAAAGACGGCCCCTCTCTCCCTCCTCACCGGTGGTCACAGATCCGCCGGGGAAGAAAAGGACGTGCAGCATTGACGCACTCGTCATCGGCGAGCGAGGTCACGCACTGACGACAAGGCAGTCCTCTCAGACCTAGCGCTCGCGCTAGATGGCCTCTGTCCCCAAGCTCGCTGCCGTAGTGTGTGCGGAGGACGACGACCACGAGCGAAGCCACTTCCCGCCGACCCTCATGTATGCTACCTCTTTTCGAACCATACCCTTGTTCTATTGCCCCATCTGGCACATCGTTGCATGTGGATCTTTTTCCACTCCACCATCTTCCCAATTTGCTATCCTCTGCTCTGCTCGCCACACAGACGAAAAGCATAATTTGCACTATTAAAGGAAACCCTACTTCATGCAGACTAATCCATGTCTGGGTTGAATAAGGAATGGAAGGGAGACTGTACTGTCCAAGAGAGTAGGCATCAAACCCGCATCTAGGTTGAAAAGGGGAAAATCAGTAGCTCAGGAACGAGTCTCGTGTCTCTTGGTTGAAGAAGGGCAGAAAGGCATGACAACGCAATAGAGAATGACTAGGTCGATCGGTTTGTTGTCCTCACATAGGAAAAAGGTGGCTAAAGAGAACAAAAATGGGACATAATCCACATATGCTGCCTGGATATTTGTTGCTTTGGGCAACCATACCTCCCTCACCACTCTGCGTCCGTGGAGGTACAACGTACTGGTGCGCCCACTGTCCGAATGGGCCTCCCATGCTCTTATTGCCACTTTTTTTGCTGTTAGTATAACGCCAGCAGTCAAGTCAAGCAATGCTACTGCTAAAGTGAAGCCACATTTAACTAATGCCGCTCTCAGTCTAATGCCACGGATAAATTTAAGCAATGCCATTTAATGTCACTGGATTATTTCAGGGTTAGCTGTTGATTGTGGATGTATTGTTACCTTTACATTTTGTCTAATGCCACTAGTATACCAATGCTGAAACTTGTTACCTTTACATTTTGTATTGTTAATTCTTATAGAAATCTTCCAGTGCTAGAGTTTATTGAAATATGTTCAGTAAAACCATTGTATTGTACCCTATAATAAACTAACTACTCTACTGTTGCACTAGCCACTGGATTATTGTATATTTGTAGTATTCGAACGATGTAGAGTTCACTCAAATTATCCCGGTAAAGCTAGTCACACCTTTGTTAAAATTAATGTTCATTATGTTATCGGAGGAGGTCTGTATGTTTGTCTCTAATGCCTGTCGACTACATACCTGACATCATGATGTAATGTTAAGTCATTTTCTTTTGTACAGTGTCACTGAATTGTCAAGGCGGTGATGGCATTTTATTTTAGTAGAACTGCACAAAATTTGCTTAAAAGAAGAGGAAAGGTCAGGAATGGCTCAGTTTTTCAGAAAAAAACTATGTATGCCTTCCTGACATCAGCCGTTGTTGCTTTATTTATTCCTTCAAACAGGTTGTTAGAAACAGTCTTGCTACCTTTTCCCACTAAGAAATTGGAATGCTTATATTTGTGAGTTTATGCTTCAACTAGTGCCACTTTTATAGTAATCACACTTTCAATATCTATGCAAACAGGGATGCTCAATTTTAGTGGAGCTGCACAAAAAGTCCAACTGGTTCAACATTAGGAGCATGTTTTTTTCCAAACCTTTATATCCAATTGGTGGCACTATGAGCTGTTCATTACGAAGGTACATGGTTTGCTACTATCTTGCTACTCTTTTTGTACTGTCATTAGATAGTAATACTAGTGGTTTGCTAGCTGCTTGATATGTTACTAGCTGCTTGATATTTGTGCAGACAGAGATGTCTGCCCGTTGCTATTTGGCAAACAAACAAAGTGTCCGCAATTTTGGTTGAACTGCACAAGAGAATAGTATAGTCACTGCATGCAGTGCCATTTGAAAATAGACACAAAGATTGGATAGTCACTTCATGGACTGCAGAAAAGTAATACTGTACTATTTACTGGCCAACACTTGGTGCTTCATTGCTTTGGTCTGATTATACAATGGGCATCATTTTTCCTAAGTTAAAGTTTGTATTCCGAAAATAGTCTCGCGGTGTGATCGAGAGAAGACCAAATCATATTGCAGTGGATGTTCCTCCATCATGTGTGGTTCATTCTCATGGTTCCAGCTGTTGGTGAAACCACTTACGTTTGCAAGAGGAATTGTAGACTTCACAAACAAATTTGTCTTTCCGTCTGTACTAAATGTTGGGCAATAGAAGCATCCATGTTAGTAGGAAGAACAGATGTTTTTTCTAGATCTTTGCTTTTGGAGATACATATTTGTATATGATCTGTGAATCATTGAGATGCATTAATATGTTGATCTTATGTATGGGAATCGTACTAGTTAGTTTTAGTTGCAACGCAAGATCCGAAGTGGCTGATCTTCGCTTTTGGAACTACATATGTGTATATGATCTGTGAATCATTGAGATGCATTAACAGTTACTTATTTCAGTTCGCTCCGTGTTTACAAGTTACTGATCGATCACTAGCTAGCCTACAAATGCGCTCCTGGCAGTTTTATTTGCGACGCAAGATGCAAAGTGGCAGTTTTTTGAATAAAAATGCCTACCTTTGAAGAAACTGACAAGCTACACTATCGATCCTACACGGATAAAAATGCCTACCTCTGAAGAAACTGATAAGCTACACTATCGATCCTACACAGATAAATAGCGGATCACGCACGTACTACCTCCTTTCCGGTTTGCAGGGCTCAATTCAAGAAACGACCTACTCGATCCTACACGAATAAATAGCGGATCACGCACGTACTAGTACCTCCTTTCCGGTTTGCAGGGTTTAATTCAAACATCTCACCAACCAAGATACTCCCTCTGTCCGGGTTTATTAGTCCCGTGAGCAAAGCAGCAAGACCAAGGCATGGCAATAATTAACGGTATGCAGAAGTTTAAGCCTAATTAATTCTAGTCATTTAAGTGGCTGCGTGCGTGCCCTCGGCTGCGACTCGTTGCATGCTGCTTCGCGTACTGCCTGCGAGCGATTCTGAGTGCCTGCATGCAGCCGGCCGTAATTAAGGCAGCTAACTGATACGAAAAAAGATACGCTTTAATTGTTGCGGGCTTTTTAAATCCGTGGAATCATTATTGACAAGGAGGGAGATGATTCGAGTGCACTTGTTTGACCGCCATGCCGGTGTGCGACCCTGATGGGACGGGACGGCACAGGCATAATTTCAGTTTCCCTAGTTTTCCACGGCAAGCTGGCGTGCTAAGCCATTATGCATTGAATTTTGATGACCGTCGCGCTACCTTCCCCCTATAAGTACTATTTCCCGGCCTTCTCCGGTGCCACCGTGACCCAACTCGCCATATCCTCATAAGCCCCCACCGGCCCGACGTCGCTCGCCACGTCCGCCATGCCCCCGCCCGTCCGCGGCAGGCGACGCCGGAGGTGGCACCGCCGGAACTAGTGCTAGGTTTTTCACCGGAAGGCAGACGGAGGGAGGAGGCATTCTATCTGTCTTTAGATGGCAATGCGCAGATCGAGGAGTTGTTGGAGCGCGACCGCATGGCGGAGGAGCAGGAGTTGTTGGAGCGCGACCGCCTGGCGGAGGAGCAGCGTATCGCCGATTTGCGCCACCAGCGGGACATGGAGCAGCAGCGCACCGATGCTCTGAGTCGCGAGAAGAGTGCCCGCAACTGGGCCGACTACGTGGAGGCCGGCGCCTGGCAAATAGCCCTGGAGGCTGTCGGGCACGCACGCGTTCGCGACGCCGATTTTTACTACCAGCTCGTCAAGTGGGTTTCCCGCTTGGAAGCCGAAGCTTCGGTGGACCATGCCAGCATTGAAAGGGCCAACGTGCGCGAGCAACGCGCCCTATCGCACCTCTGGCAAGTCCGAGGCGAGGCGCAGGACGCCGGTGCCGGCGTTTAGCGTGTACCACAGATGGCGGTCGGCATTGTCTAGTTAGCTAAGAGTAAGTTAGTACTTGTCTAGTGGGAGTAGATAGTTAACTTGGATATGATGGTTGTCAACGTGGAAGTTCAGTACTCTATATGTGGAGCAGACCTGTTACTTTGCTCTGAATGTTGAACTTTCTGTTTGAACGTATGAAATGGGCTGTTATTTTTTTAAATGGGTTGTATTTGTCCTCCACGGGTTTAGAGGCTGACTTGTGGGCCTAGCAAGTTGACGCGTACACAATCAGGATATGATTGTACGTGGAGAGGATGACAGCAAGGACCCGCCAAGGTCATGGTAGTCGCAAGCAAGTGCCTCCTTATTTCAAGCCAATAAAAAAATGGCTCCTCCTAGTGGATTTCTGACATCTGGGTCCCATGCCATTGTCAATGTAGTCAATAAACAAGAGAATTGCACAACGAGCGGCTGACACCAGGGACCCAGCAGCTCGCCCATTTATTTTTGTTTTGGGTTAATTTGATAAATGCCTCCGAGAAATGCCACTGCAATTTCTAAACTTTGAAAAATGCCATTTCATGCCATTTCTAGTGCCATTTTTCGAAGTCTGGAGTGGCGTTTTTCAAAGTTTGCAAACTGCAGTGGCGTTTTTCAAAGTTTGCAAAAATTGCAGTGGCATTTTTCAAAGTTTGGAAATTGCAGTGGCATTTTTATGAATCGCCATAATTGGAGTGGCATTTATCTAATTTGTTTTTGAGACGGAAGCAGGGTGTCAACTGGGTTGTGCGGAACACTCTGGCATGTCTAGACAGCCTTTTCTTTTATGTTTACCACAGACCAGCCCAGTGGTTTTTTTTTTCTTTCTGAAAATGGCTAGCCCAGTTTTTTTGTGATTTGTCAAGTAAATCACTTTATCAGGCCTGTTGGGCTGCAAATCTTTCAAGACGAGGAGAGCTTCATTCGGCTGGCCGAGAAAATGGCCTATCAGTAATGAGAAATGGGTTGTACATTTTTAGAACACATCAAACCGGCAATTAGTTTCAAATATCTTTTTTTCATCTCGAGATTTTAAATTGCATTGATTTTTATGCGTGGACAATTTATTGGATTTTATATTGATATACATTTATTTTTAAAATCAGTCTGAATGTGACTCGAAATTTCGGGATTAAAAACAGTTCAGACTGCATCGACATATGCAAAATTTCATATAATTTTTTAACTGTGGCCACAATATAGGCTGTAATGCTAACAAAAAGAATATGGGCTCCAAAAAAACCCGTAAGAATTAGCAAATGGGCTGTAAACTATTTGAAATAATGGCAGATGGGTTGTATGTTGTTTTCCACAGATTTGGGGCTTTCTAAAGATGGCATGTATACTGTTGGATGTCCAATCAACGGCCGTCGTGCTTCTTCAATCTCTGCTCTTCCTGCTGCAGCCGCTCAAACAAGCGCCGGCGGGACTGCCTACTCCCTCCTCCACGCGGCCGGCTGTGCTACCGCGCAGGCCTCACCGCCCCACCGTACTCCCATCGCGGGCCTAGCCATCCCTCTACTCACCCACATTCCCACACCTGCTGTTATTCTCCGGCGACGGCAGACGAACCAGTAAACCCTCATATAGTCGTACTCCCCTCCGCGTGGGAAACAACTGTTGAGTGTTCCCTGCCTCCGTGTCGTTCCCTTCCTAGGCCTCGCCGTCGTCCACCGCCCTGGTGCTCTTGGCGTGGTGTGGTTAAAGTGGTCAACGACCGACATGCATCCGAAGTGGACTGTACGTGGAGAGGCTGACAGCTGGGTCCACGACCGCATGCATGGAAATGCCTCCTTATTACACGCAAAATAATGATTCCTCCACCTGACATCTGGGACCCATCGAAAGGGCCTCTGTATTTCATGGAAAAAACGTTACCGCCGTTGACAGCTCGGACCCACCAGCTATATCTTCGCACGCAAGGAAGTGCCTCCTTATTACGCCCAAAAAAAAGAATACTCCCCATACGATGTCCACTAAGTTGACGGGGCCTACTAAGTTGACGTGGACGAAGGGCTTTGTCAACTTAGTCAACATATGCACAATTCTAGCTCGACTGACCGTACGATGTCTATCCAACGGCCGTAGTGCTTCTTCAACCTCTGGTCTTCTTGCTCCAGCCGCCCAAAGCAGCGCCGGTCGTGCCACCTGCTCCTGCCTCCCGTGGCCGGCCGTGCTACCGCGGAGGCCTCACCGCCTCCATACTACTCACACCGCTGGCCAAGCCATCCCTCCACTCCACTCACCCACACCCCCGGTTATTCTGCGGCGACGGCAGCGCAGCCGAACCAGTGAACCCTCGTACTCCTCTCCGCGTGGGCATCCACTGCCGCGTCTTCCCCGACTCCACATCGTCCCCTTCCTAGGCCTCGCCGTCGTCCACCGCCGTGGTGCTCTCAGCGCGGCGTGGTCAATGTGGTCAATGACCGAATTCCATCGGAAGAATACTCTACGTGAAGAGGCTGACAGCTGGGTCCACGGCAGCCACAAGGAAGTGCCTCCTTATTACGCAGAAAATAATTATTCCTCCACTTGACAGCAGGGACCCACCGGACGGGCCACCAGTATTTTGCGAAAAAAACGTTTGCCCCTGACTGCTGGGACCCACCCGACGGGCCACCGTATTTCGCGAAAAAACGTTCTCCCTGCTGTCAGCTCAGACCCACCGGAAGTGCCTCCTTATTACGCACAAAAAAATGAATACGCCCCCCCTGCTAGCTGGGACCCACCTTTGTGGGAGGCTGACTTGTGGACCTACTAAGTTGACGGGGACGAAGGGCTTTGTCAACTTAGTCAATATAAACGATTCTAGATCCAGTGACCGTACGATGTCCATCCAACAGCCGTAGTGCTTCTTCAACCTCTGGTCTTCTTGCTCCAGCCGCCCAAAGCAGCGCCGGTCGTGCCGCATGCTCCTGCTTCCCGTGGCCGGATGTGCTGCCGCGGAGGCCTCACCGCCCCCTACTATTTCCACCGCTGGCCAGGCCCTGCGGCGACAGCAGCCTCACACCGCAGCCGAACCAGTGAACCCTCATACTCCTCTCCACGCGGGCTTCCACTACCACGTCTTCCCCGGCTCCCTGTCGCCCCCTTCCTAGGCCTCGCCGTCGTCCACCGCCCTGGTGCTCTCGGCGCGGCGTGGTCAACGTGGTCAAGGAACGACTTCCATCGGACGTGGACTGGATGTGGAGAGGCTGACAGCTGGGTCCACGGCCGCAGCAAGGAAGTGCCTCCTTATTACACGGAAAATAATTATTCCTCCACCTGACAGCGGGGACCCACCAGACGGGCCACCGTATTTCGTGAAAAAAACATTTCCCCCTGACTGCTGGGACCCACCAGCTACACCTTCGCACGCAAGGAAGTGCGTCCGGGCAAAAAGAACGATTCGCCCCCCTGACTGCTGGGACCCACCAGCTACATCTTCGCACGCAAGGAAGTGCGTCCGGGCAAAAAAAAAGATTCGCCCCCCCTGACTGCTGGGACCCACCAGCTACATCTTCGCACGCAAGGAAGTGCGTCCGGGCAAAAAAAACGATTCACCCCCCTGACTGCTGGGACCCACCAGCTACATCTTTGCAGGCAAGGAAGTGTCTGACAGTCGGGACCCACCTGGTCGAAGCGTACGTAGCGTTGTCATTATGGTCGCGAACATGTACGTACATATATTCTGGTGGATGTAGAGGTGCATACGTGTCGTAGTAGAGGCGCGCATGTAGCATGTACATGTACTTACAGCGGCGAGGGTGCAAGAAAGAAAATACGGCCACGTACATACATACGGGTAGGGTCTCAAACGCCTACTCGCGCATACGTACATGGCTGGGTTGGAATGGAGAAACAGCGTCGTCGTCGTGTTCATGGGGAGCCAACCGGCTGGGTCGGAATAGAATGCGTGGTTGTGTTCATCGGGAGGGCTTGCACGGAGCAGGCGATGGAAACGAGGCCTAGTGTACCGCACAACGGAGGAAACGGACCTCCTACGTTCGGAACAGGGTCCTGTTGATCGGGAGGGGTGTGGCGTACCGCAAAACGGACGAAACGGACCTCCTACGGTCGAAACAGGGGCCCTGTTGATCGGGAGGGGTGTGGCGTACCGCAAAACGGACGAAACGGACCTCCTAGGGTCGAAACAGGGGTCCTGTTGATCGGGAGGGGTGTGGCGTACCGCAAAACGGACGAAACGGACTTGTGTTGGAGCGCTACGGTCGAAAAAATGGGGGTCCTCTTCATCGGGAGGGGTGTGGCATACCGCAAAACGGAC
>NW_021289517.1:193975-207098 GCF_002162155.2 Triticum dicoccoides
TCATCCAGCCCTCCACCATCTACTGTTCATCCAGCCCTCCACACCACGGGGTCCTGTTCAACCACCACTCCACGGTCACCCTTCCACCGTCTATTGTTCATCCAGCCCTCCACACCACGGGGTCCTGTTCATCCAGAGGCAACGCCACCGCTCATTGTTCATCCACCCCCCCCCTTACGCAACGCTCACTGTTCATCCAATCGTTCGGCTTCAGTTAGCAGCAGTAGCGAAGGAATCGCTCCACCGGGTTCAATTAACAGCCATCGATCGATCGCTTGGGTTCAGTAACGCGTAGCCTGCAGTGCAATCGCTCGGGTTCAGTTAGAGCCCAACGCCTCGCTCGGGTTAAGTTAGAGCCAATGCCTCGCACACACGCGCATATGTGTATGAGAGAAATGTGCATCGCTCGGCCCCCGACCTCCCACCGTAATCGGCAACTCCCCAAAATATTCCTCCCCCTCGCTTCTACCATGGTTTTTTCCGTCATGGACGGCCCAAAGAATGTCATGCAGCTGCATCTCCGGCCCGCCCAGGACGAAAAGCACATTTTCTGTCATGATTTTTTGTCATAGAAGTAGGAGCCCACCACATCTATGATGATACCGGGTTTTTTCACAATTATCGTCATAGAAGTGTCATATGTATGACAGAAAAAAAATTCATTCGGCCCAAAATGTCACGGATGTGTCTTTTTTTGTAGTGGAGACTCCCATAATTTTCAACAAATGAGGTTCAAGTTGGATAGCCAAGATGATGCAACCAGACAAGCTTGCACCCATGTTTTCAAGTCTGCTCTGCGACAGTATCGGTATAACTTGAGGAAAACTCACTTTGAAGGCAAGGCTAATAGTGAACTTTCCCAAACATCTCGAGTGGAAAATATATCGGATGAAGACTGGAGGGGCCTTGTTTAACACTGGTCTGATTCGAAGTATCAGGTACATTGTATATATGTGATCAGATCACATGTTGAAGTCCTATTTACGCATGTGCCACACAAATCTATCTTCTTGTAGGTGAACTGTTCAAAGAACAAGGTCAATCGTATGAAAGTGAAATTCCAACAGACGACGGGATCTCGTAGCTATATTGCACACTGTGAGGCTCTTGTAATTAGCTAATGTTTCACTCTTTTCGCTGTACCATATTATCATATCTATATTGACTTGTTCCAAATGAAGAGGAAAGCCCGCAAGGACCAAAAAGTACCTGAACCAAATGATGTGGAAATCCTCAAGGACTGTCACACCAGCAAAAGGGCATGACTACACCAGTCAAAGCCGCTGTTGTAAGTCCTTAATCATCATGCCATTTGATATGTTCATTTTGCATCATGCTTTTATATTGATATTTATTGCATTATGGGTTGTTGCTACACGTTATATCACAATACTTATGCCTATTCTCTCTTATTTTACAAGGTTTACATGAAGAGGGAGAATGCTGGCAGCTGGGATTCTGGGCTAGAAAAGGAGCAAATATTAGAGACCTATTTTGCACAGCTCCAAAAGTCCTGAAACTCCACGAAAGTCATTTTTGGAATTAATAAAAAATACTGGCGAAAGAATCAACGTCAGGGGGCCCACACCCTGTCCACATGGGTGGGGTCCCCCCCCCTAGGGCACGCCCCCTGCCTCGTGGGCCCCCTGGCAACCCTCTGTGGCCATCTTCTGCTATATGAAGTCTTTTACCCTGGGAAAAAGATAATAAGCAAGCTTACGGGATGAAACTCCGCCGCCACGAGGCGGAACCTTGGCAGAACCAATCTAGGGCTCCGGCGAAGCTGTTCTGCTGGGGAAACATCCCTCCGGGAGGGGGAAATCATCACCATCGTCATCACCAACGATCCTCTCATCGGGAGGGGGGCAATCTCCATCAACATCTTCACCAGCACCATCTCCTCTCAAACCCTGGTTCATCTCTTGTATCCAATCTTTGTACCAAAACCATGTATTGGTACCTGTGGGTTGCTAGTAGTGTTGATTACTCCTTGTAGTTGATGCTAGTTGGTTTATTTGGTGGAAGATTATATGTTCCGATCCTTAATGCATATTAATACCCCTCTGATTATGAACATGAATAAGCTTTGTGAGTAGTTACGTTTGTTCCTGAGGACATTGAGAAGTCTTGCTATAAGTAGTCATGTGAATTTGGTATTCGTTCGATATTTTGATGAGATGTATGTTGTCTCTCCTCTAGTGGTGTTATGTGAACGTCGACTACATGACACTTCATCATTGTTTGGGCCTAGAGGAAGGCATTGGGAAGTAATTAAGTAGATGATGGGTTGCTAGAGTGACAGAAGGTTAAACCCTAGTTTATGCGTTGCTTCGTAAGGGACTGATTTGGATCCATATGGTTCATGCTATGGTTAGGTTTACCTTAATTCTTCTTTTTTAGTTGCGGATGCTTGCAATAGGGGTTAATCATAAGTGGGATGCTTGTCCAAGAAAGGGCAGTACCCAAGCACCGGTCCACCCACATACCAAATTATCAAAGTAATGAACGTGAATCATTTGAGCATGATGAAAACTAGCTTGACAATAATTCCCATGTGTCCTTGGGAGCGCTTTTCTCATTTAAGAACTTGTCCAGGCTTGTCCTTTGCTACAAAAAGGATTGGGCCACCTTGCTGCACCTTATTTACTTTTATTGCTTGTTACCCGTTACAAATTACCTTATCACAAAACTATCTGTTGCCGATAATTTCAGTGCTTGCAGAGAATACCGTAATGAAAACCGCTTGCCATTTCCTTCTGCTCCTCGTTGGGTTCGACACTCTTACTTATCGAAAGGACTACGATAGATCCCCTACACTTGTGGGTCATCACCTTTTAACTACTACTTACTATGACTTGTGCCTTGAACTGCATGTTTTGCAGCCAATGTCTGTTACTTTTTTCAATTTTATACACAATTGTCTTAGCGTATCATTCCACCTTACAAGGTTTAAAAGAGAGGAGTGATGTTCCTTTGATCTTGACCTGTAATCTAGTTCTGTGCTGGACTTGCCCACACAATGTTACAATTGCCTGTTTGTTTGTTCTCACTTGTTTTGTGATATGAATGATGTCATACTATGCTTACCGTATTATAAACTTCGTCTCTTTATCCTTAGACCTCAATACAATGTGAAGAAATAGACAATACATTACCGATGGTACATGGTCATATGTTTGGAACCTGGTTTTATTATGTACTTTGCAATAAAATACAACTAATATTTTACATGGGTTCACCAGAATAAGTTCTGTATATAGACCAAAGCTATTTTCTTTGGTTTTGCTGCCTCCTTAATATCTTCTATTCTGATACTACTAATGTAAAAACTCAACTTTTCAGCGAGCTATGGAAAAATGGTGGAACCGCAAAAGGTGGCGAGGCAACTATAACCGCAATGTCAGCTCTTGCTGCAGTGGGTCAGTACCTGTCCACTAACAGTGCCAAAAGCACGTTCCTGCGTAATACTAGGTTGGTTGTTAAGGCAATCTCGTCCAAACTGCCTCATGATCAAGATATGCAAGCTCAAAACAATGTTGTATCTGCGCTCCAGACACGAATCCATTCCCTAACAGAGATCCTTTGTGAAACAAGGAGAGACATTGTTCGATGTCGTCAAGATATGCATGGTTTTGGAACCAGACTATCAGACATTTGCTATGTTGTTCAGGATCCTAGGAGAAATAAAGGCGAAGGTTATGGTGCTCCATCGGACAATACAGCATGAAAGCATAACACTCAGGTCAAATGAACTGAGCTTCGGAACTTCTAGTGGTGCATTTATCTGCTAGACTGTTAACATTTATGCCAACCTTCCTTTTGTTTTATAGTTGTAATTTGTTTTGGTGCGATACAAAATTTGTTCTTAACGTGCAACCACTTGCTGAAGAAAACAGCAAGCCATTTTTGTATAGTGTAGGGTGTTCCCTATATTTTCACTGGTGGCGATCTTTCATGCCGAGTGGATGTAATTTGTGCAATCGCCTTAATAGCCTAGCGTTAGTTTCGGCCTTATTTATTTCCTAGTCTTCTTTTTCCCTGGTTTCCTAGTGGCCGCAACAGCCATGGGCCATATACGGACCGTGGTAACCTTGACCCTGCTACGGGCCTTAGGATCCATGGATCACCTACGGGTCGTCAATAAATGGGCCTCCAACAGGGCCGTAGAATCGGTGGGCCTCGGGCCGTCGAATAAATGGGTCTACATGGGCCGTAACGGGCGTAATTGGCATCAGCCCAGCACGGTAATGGGCCATTAACAGGCCGGAGGACAGCAAAGGCTTAATTCTGTTATAGGCATAACGGGTCATTAATGGGCCGGAATATAGGATGGGCTGGAAACGGTGCAACGGTTTAACAGGCCAGAAACCGGCCGACTCTTGCCACGGGCCGAATTTGGCCCATTAGGGGAACAGGTCAGTAACGGGCCAGAAGTAATCGAGGGCCGGAAAGGAGCCCAAGAACGTATAGGCCGTCAATAGGCCGAAAGTTAACACAAGCTGGAAACGGCTCATGTGAATCACGGGCCGTTAACAGGTACAAAGAAATTTACTGTTCATTATGGGTTAGAGTCACCGTGGGCCTCTAAAGGGCCTAAAGATACGAAGGGCTCATATGGGCCGAAAGACGTCGTGGGCCATACATGGACCGAAAGTGAAACGGGCTAGTGTTATATTCGACGGCCCAGATGACGTTGTTGGGCCGATTTCTGTTAGGTTCTAACGGGCCGTGAGTTACCGGGCCGTAAAATAGGATGTTTGCGAAGAGACCGTTAACAGGCTTTTCATGGGCCAGCGCGTTAATTTTTGACCAAGTCAAACGGGCCGGCTTTGTAAGGTAAATGGGTCAGTGGTGGGCTGTCGCACATGTCGATATATCATAGGCGCCTATCTGACCCACTGACAAGTTGCCACATGTTTCATCCGGCCAATAAGAAGTTTACACGTGGAAATTTCCCATTGGTCCGGGCTGTTAACGGGTTATCGGATCCAAAACCCGACCCGATAGCTTAATGGCGTTCCGTTACGGTGGATGCCGCGTGTCGGTCACCCTTGACGAAAGCACTTCTATGACACACAATTTATCGTCATGGAAGTGGACACTTCCGTGATGATAATTTTGGTAATGTCATGGAACACTTCTACGACATCACAGGTATGACTATCGTGATTCTGTCATAAAATCGTCATGGATGTACATGCATGAAAAAAACGCGACCTACTGTGACAAACACGTATCATCACGGAAGTGTTTTTTTTTGTAGTGTCGCTGACCGCTTTCAGGCCCTGGCGTGCCACGCGCCCGGCGTAACGGCTCACCAGCGAGCCGAGCTCTTCGTCGGCGGTCTGCTAGATCATATCCCAGTGGACGTGGAGCTGCGGGGAGCCCATGACCTCCAGACGGCCATGTACTACGCCCGCGCATTCGAGCGCAGCGCGGTGGCCATCCAGCAGGCATCACCATCCCGGGCCGCTGGGCCGCCTCCCGGGCCGGACGTTCCCGCGTAGGGTCGGCCTGCGCAGGTTTCCACGGCACCCCTCGCCGCGACCGCGGCATGCCCGTCTGCCGGCTCACCTCGGCCGAGCAACTCGAGTGTTGCCGCCAAGGGTTGTGCTTCAACTGCGGCGAGCCGTACGTGCCCGGTCACTTCTGCCCGTGACTCTTCTACCTGGAGGCTCCGGACTACATTGTGGCCGAGAACGCCGCCGCCGGCCTCAGCGACCTGCCCGCCCAAGTTGCCGCGGAGGTGTTTGGCGACTGTTGATCTCCTCGAGGCGTTCCGCAAGTGCTTCCCCGCCTTCCAGCTCGAGAATGAGCTGTTTGTGCATGCGGGGAGAAATGTTATGAGCGGCATATATTACAGCCCACACCGTTAGGGGCATCGGCCAGTTATCTTCTCGTGTTAGGGGCTTAGCCCAATTATATCATTAGGAGGATTATATAAACTCATGTAAGGACCCGTTTTGGGATTAAGCAAAGAAGCAATCATAATTGTTCGGCTTCCTTAAGGAGCCGGGAGACCTAACCCTAGCCTCCTCATCCCCTGCGTCATCTCCTTCCTGCCACAGCTGCCACCGCATCCATCGCATAGGGACGGCGCCCAGCCACCGGCCGCTGCGCCCTCGCCCTAGTCCTTCTCCATCCTTCCCTTACAATCTCCGCCCTAGAATCGGCAGAACCCTAGCTCCTAACATGCTTCACCCTCGTCACCTACCTGGGCATGTGGTGTTGCTGACTTGCTGAAATGCAATACCACCTGGTAATCCACCCTCCTGCATGGCGTGAGATCCTGCCCCTGTTGGCCTTGTTTCCAATCCAAGCCGGCGCTCAGAGGAGGTGGATCGGAGGCCAAAACCGCAGGTGTATCTGGGGCCAATCCTGGCGGAGTTAAGCCTGGGGGTGAGGGAGGATATGAGCTCGGCGGCGAGCAAGTTAGTGGGTCAGTCTCTCTGCGCAGCCGCCGGACAAGATGGTGCACCGACGAGGTGGAACGGAGGCCGCAGATGGGTGGATCTGAAACTCGTGTTGGGGTGAGAGGAGAGGCGACCAGGGGCATGGCGAGCTTGGCGATGTGCACGGGATTAATTGGCAAGAGAAATGGCAGAGTTTGTTCGGGCGATTAATTTAAGGAGAGATTATAGGGCGTGGGCCAGAAAATCAGGTATTGGGCTTGATTTCAGGGCATCTCTTAGCCGCGAGATCAAAACACAAATCTACGGTATGTGATGGGTCTGAAGAATGCTTCTCAACAGACGACTGTAGCAAAGTGTTTCCCTTGCTGCTTTCAGGCAATTGTGGAGTACCTCAATTGTTGACTTTGTTTGCTATAGTGGGAAGACCAATCTTTATGTTCACCTGCTGTGTCTACCAACTTACAGTACATTAGTAATCATGTACGTTATCCCCCTAAGTAAATGGCCATGAATTCATAAAGGCTTGCTCACACCATCTTCTTGCAACTCGAAGGATTGAAGGGGAAACATGTTCTGCCAGAGTAAATGCGGAGTAAGCAAACATTCATCCCACGGGGAACATCCCACGGACCTGGAAGTGAACCCCAAGTAATCGACATCTTTACTTTGCACACTTCGTAAGAAATTGCCATCGATGTCACAATGCAACAGACATCCATCCGCGGGAAGCTTGATCAGTAGCTCACGATCGTTGACCGCCGCCACCTTGGGGCAGCTATATCCACTTGATGATGAACCGGGCAGGTGTAGCGAGGAATGAACCGGTAATGATGCCGCCATCTCCGACAAGTTAATTCGGAACATGAACACCCATACCTCAGCCTCGTAGTCCTGCATCACCCAAACATCTACAAAGGCCAAATCTTCAACGGTGCTGGACAAAGCTAGTGCGCCGTCCATCTCTAGCAGCCACGCCGAAGGACCTAGCGCTGTGGGGCACTGCATCCACCACTACTAGGAAAAAGGCTACTAGCAGCGCGGGTAAAATGACTACTAGTAGTACGGGTACTCGTGCTACTAGTATCGCGCTACAGCTAAAAGTTAGTAGCAGCGCGGGTGCACCTGCGCTACTACTAACCTAACTACTAGTAGCGCTCACTTATATCCCACGCTACTACTAACCTGTCTACTAGTAGCCCTCATTTCTTATTTCCCACGCTACTACTAACCAAACTACTAGTAGCGCTCATTTGTTTCCCAGGCTACTACTAATAATTTAGGAATTAAAAAAAATAAAAGTTAGATGTAGTATTCATGGATGGCAATATGTCCAGTGCAAACCAAACCAACGTCACATAACATTCTCAAGATTACATTTAACATCAGACACACACAATGATCATCGAAATGTGGGTACCTTCCCTGGTGTTCCATCACCAACCTAAACAGACCACTTCCCTAGATGTATCTACCAAGGCTCGGAGCTTAGACGCCGGTGGACCCGAATCCTCCCTCCTCCCGGATGGTGGCGTCGAGGTCCTCCACCTCGACGACCTCCGGTGTCGAAATCACCTGGACAATCATCTACGCGACATGGCCACCAGCTTCACGGAGAAGTCCGCCTCTGAGTGGTTGAAGAGCACAGCGCCCACCGATCGCGCTAGTCAGCGTCGATCACCCCTACGCCCATGTCAAGAAAGTGAAAACTTGTTAGTATGCAAAATACATCAGTCCAACTAAATGGTATATTCCAATTCACAAGACCCATTAAGTTAAGATTATTTCTCATCTAGCAATTTAAAGGGGTCATGCCAAAAATATATGCTTAATTCCTCACTAGCTATTCAAACTAAATGGTCCAAGAACTTTGGGACAATCAACAACCTTTCCACTTGATCTGCTAGTTACTTTGGATTCGACAAGAAAAGGAACATATATTTGAACTGAAAAGAACTAGCAGGCAAGCATGCTATCAATCTTCTGGCTAGAATTTCACAAAATGCACCTGCCAAGTGTACTCTAACAATCGACGTGTCCCATCTCCTCATGATTAAGGACTCTAGCTGAGCCGACAACATGGAGCAAGATGTAGTCGTTTCTGAGCATGAACCCTTGGCTGTCATCAATGAACCTGCAACATCCATCACGCCCATTGTAAAATATGTTAGTTTTAGCTAAGAAAAGAACTGAACTCTAAACATATGATGTTATCTAAATCCTTACTTTATGGAGTAAAGATTCCAGGAGATATCATCGGCAGCACAAAAGGCAATATATTTCGTGATGTTCCATCATCTCATAGAAAACACGATGCTCCCCTCGCACTACCTGAGCAGCAGCTCTTGTGGCTTCTGCTCCAGAATCCTCACGAGAGAATGACTGTCAGGCAGGCAACCAGCCTGAAGCTTATCTATAATCTAACCAACAACTGTAGTACATACACTGTGGTGGAAGTTTCTTGCAGCCCAACAGATGTGAGCATCATGCAGCCTTCCCGAGTCGCTGATTTCGGGGCGCTCACACACTCTGCTGGATTCAGAATAGAAGATCTTGCTAATTTCAGCACAAGTATGTCGCTCTTTTCTCAGTCAGTTGTCCTAGAAACTTACCCTCCTCCACTCATTTCAGTCATGGATCCTGTACGCTTTTCTGCTTGTGAGAAATTTACAACTTCATATGGTAGATTTCAGTGAGTAGCATTGTCGATGTTCATGATTACTAAAGCTTACTGGTTTCTCCTTTGTTTGTTGATGTTCAGATAATTTATTCAATCTGAAGCCAAATACTCATGCATATACCAGTGACCCCCTACAGTTTGGAAATTATGGGAAGGTACCAGTGACAAGTCAGAGCCTGTTAGAGCTAAACACGGACGTGGATGTCCGAGTAGTACTCTAGCTAGTAACCTAGTAGGCTTAGTAATAGTACACGGAGTCGGATAGCTACTAGGCGATCTCACGCATATATATATGCGTCTGCCCCTATCCCTTGTATCACAACGAAAAAGACCATCGAAGCAATAAAAGGAAAGCCCAGGAGCGACACGCTCCTGTAGGCATCACCAAAAGACGTTTCCTCTGTCCAGTTTCGTCGCTAGTTTACGTCGGGAGTTGCCGGTTACACACGCGTACGAGCCAGCTCGGTTTTGTTTGTACGTACGTCCGCGGCAAGACGTGCACGTACGGGCAGAATCGATCAAGCTGCGTGCCTGCTAGCTTGCTTGCTAGCTGGTTACACGTACGTGGTAGTTCTGGGTGATTTGATCTAGGGATTAAAAGCCAACAATTGGTATCTAGAGCCTCGACGATCTACGATCTACGATGACGGACAGCGACGCTGAGTCGGTCAAGTCCGGCAACGGCGGTTCCAAGGCGAACAAGAACGGCGACAAGGTGAAGAAGGGCGGCAAGTCAGCAACCAGTGGTGGCGGAACGGGCGGCGCCAACGTACTGGCGCATCGCAACATCCCCATCCAGTACCCGATGCTCACCGACGCCAACTACGGCGTGTGGGCGGCGAAGATAAAGATCATTCTCCGAACCCTTCGAGTGTGGGAGGCCATCACGGACGACGACGTCGACAAGGAGTGCGACGAAGGTGCCATGGCCGCCATAGCCCAGTCTGTGCCGGATTCCGTGCTGATGACATTGGCGGAGTTCGAGACAGCAAGAGAGGCGTGGAACGCACTCAAAGAGATGAGGATCGGAGAAGATCGTGTCACGAAGGCTCGGGCACAAGTGCTGAAGCGTCAATTTCACAAGTTGCAAATGGAGGAAACTGAATCGGTGAATGACTATGCCATGCGTCTGACTACTTTAGTGGGAGAGATCCGCGCGCTTGGTGCAAAGCTCGAGGAGACCGAGATTGTGGAGAAGTTTTTCAGTTCAGTGACTGATAAATTCACGTACATCATCGGCACGCTCGAGCAGCTTTACGACATCGACGACATGACCATAACGGAGGCGATCGGACGCTTGCGAACAAGGGAAGAGAATGCTCATGGTTGTCGGAAAGGCAAAGGAGGAGGTGGTGACCAACTCATGTACTCACGCGCAGATTGGGAGTCCCCAAGTAGCAAAGGAAGGCGCAACGTTGGCGAAGGCTCAAGCAACGCGAAGCGCAGCGGACAAACCGAAGAAGGCAAAGAAAAAGGCAAGCCACAAGGTCGTGGTAAAGTGGACCGATCTAAAGAGCGGAAGCCACGGAACTTGAATATGTCCGAGGTCAAGTGCTATAACTGCAACGAGATGGGTCACTTTGCGAAGGATTGTCCGGAGCCTAACAAGCGGGAGATCAAGGAAAATTTGGCGAAGCAGGAAGATGAACGTCCAGGTCTTCTGATGGCCGAAGTTTGTGATCTCGTCCAAACAACGGTTGTGAAACCAAACCGGAAGGTCTACTTCATGAGAAAAAGGTAACACCAAAGTTATCCGGGAGCCAGAACGTGTCGTGGTATCTAGACACAGGTGCTAGTAACCACATGACGGGGTGCAAGGAGAAGTTCCTCGAGCTAGAATATGATGTTCAAGGCTCGGTCAAGTTCGGTGATGGTTCAAATGTGGAGATTTGCGGGCAAGGTTCTGTCCTCTTTGAGGGTCTCACATGAGAACATCGCATACTCACCGGAGTGTACTACATCCCACGGCTTCGCAACAACATCATCTCTGTCGGGAAGCTTGACGAGAATGGATGCAAGGTGGATATCGAGAACGGGGTGATGACGATCTTCGACAACCTCCAAAACGTGCTAGCGCGTGTGAATCGCACGCGGAACAGGCTCTATATTCTCAACCTTGATCAATCTCAACCGGAGTGTTGGCTCGCCAAGAGTGATGATGATTCGTGGTTATGGCATGCTAGATTTGGACACGTTAACTTCTACGCCTTGAAGAAGATGTCGAAGATGGAGATGGTATCTGGGATGCCGTTCATCGACCATGTTGATCGAGTATGTGATGGGTGCTTGGTTGGAAAACAGCACCGCAGGCCGTTCCCTGCTCAGTCTACCTATCGTGCAAGTGATGCACTTGAGTTGCTCCATGGTGATCTATGTGGCCCTATCACCCCAGCAACTCATGGAGGAAAGAAGTACTTCTTCCTTGTGGTAGATGACTACTCGAGATACATGTGGGTCGTTCTCCTACGATCTAAAGATGAGGCGTTTGAAGCGTTCAAGAAGCTGAAGGCTGCAACGGAGATGGAACACAAGCTGAAGGTTCGCGCTCTACGGACAGATCGCGGCGGAGAGTTTACGTCGAACGAGTTCAATGACTACTGCGAGAAGATTGGCATAAAGAGGTTCCTCACGGCACCTTATACGCCACAGCAGAATGGGGTTGTTGAAAGGCGCAATCGAACCGTCGTTGACATGGCGAGAAGTTTACTCAAGAGCAAGAACTTGCCGGGGACTTTTTGGGGAGAAGCTGTCTCGACGGCGGTCTATCTTCTCAACCGGGCTCCAACGAAGGCAGTGATCGGCAAGACTCCATATGAAGCAATTTACGGACGTAAGCCGAATGTGTCTCATCTACGGACGTTCGGGTGCGTGGCGCATGTGAAGACGGCGGAGCCGCATCTCTCAAAGCTTGCCGATCGTAGCACCAAGATGGTGTTCATCGGATACGAGAGGAGTTCCGGCACCAAGGCATACCGCTTCTACGATCCACAAACCAAGCGTCTACGGATTTCACGCGATGTCGTGTTTGCAGAAAACCAAGCGTGGAATTGGAGCTCAGCAGCCAACGATGCTCCAAATGGTAACATATTCACAGTTGATTTTCCAACTGATGATGATGCAAGGGAAGACGTCCAGGTGGTTGGCAAGACACCCAACCAAGGTGACCGCAACGGCAGTGATCATCATGGTGCCGACACCGACGATGATGCGCATGGGTCGCAAGGTGATAGCGACAACGACGTGCACGACACGGGCAGAGATCTCGACAATGAGGCGCATAGTAACGATGACAATTAAGATGATGGTCACGGTCACGACGACTACGCCGACGACGAGGATGCCAACGACCCGGCATCTACCACGCCCGAGACTCAACCGTCTTCCTCAAGTGCATCGACGCCGACACAATTTGTGTCGCCCCCTTCGCAAGCCATGACGGATTCTTCCGGGCCTCGTCGCTACAAGCCCCTCAAGAAAGTCTACAAGTACGCAAAGCCAGTTACACTCGAGTACTCCGATTTGTGTTTACTCGGAGTTGAGGAGCCGGCGAACTTCGTAGAGGCGAGCAAAAGTTCAAGTTGGATGCACGCCATGGATGAGGAGATGAAGGCGATCGAGAGCAATGGCACGTGGACTTTGGTAACCCGACCTCCAAACCAAAAGGCCATAGGTTTGAAGTGGGTTTACAAGTTGAAGAAGGACACGAAGGGTGCCATTGTGAAGTACAAGGCAAGACTCGTTGCAAAGGGCTACGTACAACGTCAAGGAGTTGACTATGAGGAGGTGTTTGCACCGATTGCTCGAATCGAGACGGTAAGAGTGCTCCTAGCTTTGGCAGCACAAGAGGATTGAAAGATTCATCATATGGATGTTAAATCCACTTTCCTAAACGGTGACCTCACAGGAAAAGTGTACGTGGAACAATCCCTTAGCTACGAGAAGAAAGACGAAGAAGGGAAAGTTTACAAGCTCAAGAAGGCACTTTACGGGTTGAAGCAAGCGCCAAGAGCTTGGAACGCAAAGTTAGACCAAA
>NW_021289518.1:0-872 GCF_002162155.2 Triticum dicoccoides
AGGAGGTGTGTTATTACAAGATGGCAAACCTGTTGCATACTTTTCTGAAAAATTGAGTGGGCCTAGTCTGAATTATTCTACTTATGATAAAGAATTATATGCTCTTGTTCGGACTTTAGAAACATGGCAACATTATTTATGGCCCAAAGAATTTGTTATACATTCTGATCATGAATCTTTGAAACATATTAAAAGTCAAGCTAAACTGAATCGTAGACATGCTAAATTGGTTGAATTCATTGAGACTTTCCCTTATGTCATTAAACACAAGAAGGGAAAAGAAAATGTTATTGCTGATGCATTGTCTCGTCGCTATACTATGCTTTCACAACTTGACTTCAAAATATTTGGTTTGGAGACCATCAAAGATCAATATGTGCATGATGCTGATTTTGAAGATGTAATGCGGAATTGTAAAGAAGGAAGAATGTGGAACAAGTTTGTTGTTAACGATGGATTTGTGTTTCGTGCTAACAAGCTATGCATTCCAGCTAGCTCCGTTCGTCTTTTGTTGTTGCAGGAGGCGCATGGAGGAGGATTAATGGGACACTTTGGCATGAAGAAGACGGAGGACGTACTTGCTACACATTTCTTTTGGCCAAAGATGAGACGGGATGTTGAGCGTTTTATTGCTCGCTGCACTACATGTCAAAAAGCTAAGTCATGACTCAATCCTCATGGTTTATATATGCCTTTGCCTGTACCTAGTGTTCCTTGGGAGGATATATCTATGGACTTTGTTTTAGGTTTACCTCGAACAAAGAAGGGGAGGGATAGCATATTTGTTGTCGTGGATAGATTCTCGAAAATGGCACACTTTATACCATGTCATAAAAGCGATGATGCTGTTAATGTTGCTGATTTGTTCTTTC
>NW_021289519.1:0-447 GCF_002162155.2 Triticum dicoccoides
TGGCTTCACATGCTTAGCTAGCTCGAAAATGACATAATAACCTTACTTAGCTCTAAAATGACACATTTAACCTAGGATAGCTCTAAAATGACCTATACTTAGCATCTTTTCCTCCAAAATTACTTAATCTGCTTAACTAGCTCTAAAATGACATAATATGCTTAAGAAATGACATATTTTAGCTCCTAAATGACTTCACATGCTTAGCTAGCTCTAAAATGACATAATAACCTTACTTAGCTCTAAAATAACCTATGTAACCTAGGATAGCTCCAAAATGACCTATACTTAGCATCGTTTCCTCCAAAATGACTCAATATGCTTAGCTAGCTCAAAAATTACATAATAAGCTTAATTAGCTCCAAAATGACCTATTTAACCTAGGATAGCTCTAAAATGACCTATACTTAGCATTTTTTCCTCCAAAATTACTTAATCTGCTTAACT
>NW_021289520.1:0-1077 GCF_002162155.2 Triticum dicoccoides
ATTTAGGATTGCAGGTAAGGTATCAACAGGTGTAGCAACAATGTCAGGCTATGCATCAGAATAGGATCAACGGAAAGCAGTAACATGCTACACTACTCTAATGCAAGCAGTATAGAGAAGAATAGGCGATATCTGGTGATCAAGGGGGGGGCTTGCCTGGTTGCTCTGGCAAGAGAGAGGGGTCGTCAACTCCGTAGTCGAACTGGGCAGCAGCAGCGTCGGTCTCGTAGTCTACCGGAGAGAAGAGGGGGAAGAAACAATGAATACCAAGTAAACAGATGCATATCGATGCATGGCATGTCAAGAAGCGATGCTAGGCGTGCCCTAACGTGGTATGAGGTGGTACTGGTTAAGGGGGAATCATCCGGGAAAGTATTCCCGGTGTTTCGTGTTTTCGGACAGATGAACCGGAGGGGAAAAGTTGCGAGTTCGATAGGTTAGGGGTGTGTGGCGGACGAACGGACTGCGTATCCGGAATCGTCACGTCGTTCCGAGCAACTTTCATGTTGAAAATATTTTAATCCGAGTTACGGATTAAAAGATATGATTTTTAAAAGATTTTAACAATTTTGGAATTTAATTATTTATTTAATTAATTCGAAAAAATGTATTTATGTCATGCTGACGTCAGCAGTCAACAGGGGTTGACTGAGTCAACCCTGACATGTGGGTCCAGTGGGACCCACCTGTCATTCTCTATTTAGGTTAATTAGGGTTTAGGTTAATCTAATTACAATTTAATTAAACTTAACTAGTTAATTAATTTAATTAAACCGGATTAATTAACTTAATTAATTAATTAATTAATTAATAATTTTATTAAATCATTTTAATTTTATTAATTATATTTATTGTTTTTATTTATTTTATTATTTATTTATTTATTTATTTATTTTTAATTTTTTTTGGGCGTGGGGCCCCCCTAGTCAGTGGCTCATCCGAGCCACCAGGGGCTAATGGGCGCGGGCCAAACGGGGCTGCAACCGAGCGGAGCCCCGGGGCGTTTGGGCGCGAGCGCCGGCGTCCAGGGGCCGCGACGGCGACCGAAGCGGGGCTGGGACGGCGAGCGGCTGTGGC
>NW_021289521.1:0-2000 GCF_002162155.2 Triticum dicoccoides
GGGGGGGTATATAAATCATTTGATACTGCAAATTCGACACAGGATGGAAAACTATCATTGGGGCTCGCAAATGGACGATCCATGAGAAACCTCATCATGATGACTCTATTGACCGCTACAAGGCGCGATGGGTTGTGCGAGGGTTCACACAATGGCCTAGAGTTGACTTGGGCAAGGTCTTTTTGTTAGGAATTGTTGGCAATAAGCCATGCCCGAGCGATGACGACTGGCGTCGGGTGCGCCAGGTGCGGTCTATGCAGGGCGTGGGCGTGTATGTCCCGGCGTGAGTCCGTGCTCACGTTGGTCGCGTGAAGGAGCTACATGCACGAGGGCCGTTGCGATCTGTTGGGGCTAGCCGCGTCGTGCGCGTGGCCGGAGCAGTTGGTTGCATGCTAGATGGATGGACTCGGCTGTTGCGGGAGGCTGCGCACGTCCTGAGTCTGACCATGCATGTAGCTAGCAGGTTGTGGGTGCATGGCGTAGTTAGTTGGCTTAGTGGCCGGGCGATCCATGCGTGTGCGTGCGTGCGTGAGGCCAATGCCTGGTGTGTCCGGCTATATAAGCCATTTATTGGTGTTGTGCAGAGTGGAGAGTAGCTAGGAGAGATGTAGTCTCGAGTAGTCCTTCGTGTGGGTATGGCTGCGGTATGTGCCGAGCCCGAGTTCGTGCTTAATGAAAAATTAGGCTGTTCGTGCGGTCGAGGCGCCGTTCGTGCGGCGGGGCGTATGTGTGCCGGAAATATCTGTGTCCCTCTCCTTCCACCTATGTCCGAGCGAGTGAGAGAGAGAGGTAGTTCTAGAGGGCTGCGGTTCCAACATTTGGTATCAGAGCTTGGTGTCTTGGGCGTGCTTGCCGTGCCGGAGGTGTGGCAGCGATGGCGGCGCTCGCTGGTGGCTGCGCGATGGAGCTCCGGGCCGTGTGTCGGCCCATGGAGGTAGGCGGTACTGTGGCTCTCATGGCGCGGGGCGGATGCGGCGGGCGGTGACGTTGTACGTGCGGCGACCGCGGAGGCCGCCGAGGCGCTGCGTGGTGGCGCAGCGGCGGCGGCATGAAGGCCGTGGCGGTGCAGGGCAATAAGACGCGGCGGCAAGCCGGGCGCGACCGGTGCGTTTTATAGGTGCGCACTGGACGCGTCGGGCGCGTCAGGACCGCGGGAGTGGACCGCGTCGAGGCGCTGGACCTGGTTGCTCAGGAGCGACATGCCCCTGCGGCAATCAACAAAGTCTACCGATCTGTTTTTCATGTTTATTTTTCGCCAAGTGTTCCACCGACGACGCCGAAGAGAATCGATCGCTAGCTCGAAGGTCATGTACAAGGAGCATGCGGCTAGATGTGCATGTGCTAGGCACTGTTCATCAATCAAGGTGATTGCTAGCTAGCTTGGTAGCTTTGCACGTACGAGTGCTGCTGCTCTATGGGGAATTGATCTCGCGATCGAAAGCCAACAATTGGTATTTAGAGCCTCAACGATCTACAATTTACGATGATGGACAGCGACAAGGAATCGGTCAAGTCCGGCAACGGCGGTTCCAAGGCAAACATGAACGGCGACAAGGTGAATAAGAGCGGCAAGTCAGCAACCAGTGATGGAGGAACGGGCGGCGCCAACGTACAGGTGCATCGCAACATCCCCATCCAGTACCCGATGCTCACCGATGCCAACTACGGCGTGTGGGCAGTGAAGATGAAGATCATTCTCCGAACCCTTCGAGTGTGGGATGCCATTACGGACGACGACGTCGACGAGGAGTGCGACGAAGGTGCCATGGCCGCCATAGCCCAGTCTGCGCCGGATTCTGTGCTGATGACATTGGCGGAGTTTGAGACGGCAAGAGAGGCGTGGAATGCACTCAAAGAGATGAGGATTGAATAAAATCGTGTCACGAAGGCTCGGGCACAAGTGCTGAAGCGCCAATTTCACAAGTTGCAGATGGAGAAAACTGAATCGGTGAACGACTATGCCATGCGTCTGACTACTTTGGTGGGAGAGATCCACGCGC
>NW_021289522.1:0-1107 GCF_002162155.2 Triticum dicoccoides
GTAAACGCATTTTGGGGTTCAACAACTATGGAAATCGCTTCGGGACCCCTAAATGTTGAGTAATAGTCCTCGAATCGCGTCAGAATTGGCCAAAACTGTGAGTGTTGAGGACAGACACGCAAACGCACCCCGGGAATTGTCAATCATGGAAATCGCTCTGGGTCGCCAAAATGGTGAATAATCGTGCACGAAATGGACCAGAGTCGACCAAAATTGTGTGTTGATGACTGACATGTAAACGCACCACGGAGTTCGTCAATCGTGGAAATCACCGCGGGACGCCCAAAACTAATTAATAGTGCAAGAAACGGGCCAAAATCGGCCCAAACTGCGATCGTTGATGATCGACACGTAAGCGCACCATGGGGTTCAACAACCATGGAAATCGCTTTGGGGCCCCAAAACGGTGAGTAATAGTCGACGAAACGGGTCAGGAGCGGCCCAAAATGCCAGTGTTGCTAACCGACACATAAACGCACCCCGATGTTCGTCAATCATGGAAATCACACCGGGACGCCAAAACAGAGTAATTGTCCAAGAAACGGGCCAGAATTGGCAAAAACTATGAATGTTGATGACAGACACGTAAGTGCACCTTGGAGTTCAACAACCATGGAAATCTCTCTGGGACCCCAAAGCGGCGAGTAATAGTGCACGAAACGGACCAGAATCGGCCAAAATTCTGAGTGTTGATGACCGAAACGTAAATGCACAACGGGGTTCGTAAATTGTGGAAATCACTCCAGGACCCCCGAAACTAAGTAATAGTCCAAGAAATGGGCCAAAAATCGGCCCAAACTGCGATTGATATGACATACATGTAAGCGCACCTTGGGGTTCAACAACTATGGAAATCTCTTTGGGACCCCAAAACGGTGAGTAATAGTCCACGAAACGAGTCAGAATCGACAAAAACCATGAGTGTTGATGACCGATACGTAAACGCACCCCGGGGTTTGTTAATCAAGGAAAGCACTCCGGGACCCCAAAACAGTGAGTAATAGTCCATGAAACGGGCCAGAATCGGCCAAAACTGCGAGTGCCAGAAAACGAGCCCGAATCGGCCGAAACTGCGAGTGTTGATGATCGACACGTAAACGCACCCCG
>NW_021289523.1:0-1259 GCF_002162155.2 Triticum dicoccoides
TCCAGGAATTGCAGAAGTTGCAGCGTGTTTCCGCTGGTCTCACAAATTGGAGCAGGCAGTCGTTCGGGAGTGTGAGGAAGGAGATTAAGGAGCTGAAAAGGAGGTTGGATGAGCTACGAGGTGACCCACTTAGAGTGGCACCCACGCATGTTGAGCTTAAAACTAATGAAAGACTAATTGAGTTGTACCACCGGGAGGATATAATGTGGAGACAGAGAGCACGTATTGACTGGCTGGCCTCCGGTGACAAAAATACTAAATTTTTCCACATGCGTGCGAGCCTCAGAAGGAAGAAAATATGATGAAAGCTTTGGAAAATTCTATGGGGGTTTTGGTGGACGATCCAAATGAACTAAGGGCAATGGCAAATGAGTTTTGCCAGACTCTTTATACCTCAGAAGGGGTGCAAGGGATACAGCAAGTTATTGATCAAGTACCAAGAAAGGTGACCGATGCTATGAATGCAGATTTGTGTGCCCCTTACACTAATGATGAGATGAAAACAACTCTCTTTCAAATGTTTCCCACTAAGGCACCTGGCCCAGATGGCTTCCCAGCCTTGTTCTATCAGAAGCACTGGGATGTGTGCGGTGAGGATGTAACGAGAATAGTATCCAGAATTGTGAAAGGAGAGGAAAGCCCGGAGTCTAACAATGACACAATATTGGTACTGATCCCTAAGGTACTAATCCCAATCTTCTCTCGCAGTTCAGGCCGGTCAGTTTATGCAATGTACTGTATAAGATTGCTTCCAAGGTTATCGCAAACAGGTTGAAACTTGTTCTACCAGACACATCATCTCTGAGGAGCAATCTGCGTTTGTGCCAGGCAGACTGATCACGGACAACATAATTTGTGCCTATGAATGCCTACACTTTATGAAGAGAAGCAGGTCAAGAAACAATAGTTTTTGTGCTCTGAAGTTAGATATGATGAAAGCCTATGATAGGCTGGAGTGGACCTATTTGAGGGCCATGATGGAGAAGTTGGGTTTTGCACCAGTTTGGATTGACACAGTCGTGGCTATGGTTTCTTCAGTCTTCTTCTCAGTTTTGTTTAATGGAGAAAGACTCGAGCGTTTTTACCCATCACGAGGAATTCGGTAGGGAGATCCTATCTCACCTTACCTATTTTTGATTGCAGCAGAGGGCCTTTCGTGCCTCCTGAAATCCAGTTCACAGTCATCTACACTCGCAGGTATTAGAGTGGCGCTAATGGCTCCGGCCGTTAACCACCTTCTTTTTGCAGATGACAGCCTG
>NW_021289524.1:0-1185 GCF_002162155.2 Triticum dicoccoides
GGAGCTGTTCTGCCGGGGAAACTTCCCTCTGGGAGGGGGAAATCATTGCCATCGTCATCACCAATGATCCTCTCATCGGGAGGGGGTCAATATTCATCAACATCTTCACCAGCACCATCTCCTCTCAAACCCTAGTTCATCTCTTGTTTCCAATTCTTGTCTCTAAGTCCGGTATTGGTACCTGTGGGTTGCTAGTAGTGTTAATTACTCCTTATAGTTTATGCTAGTTGGTTTATTTGGTGGAAGATCATATTTTCAAATCCTATATGAATATTAATACCCCTCTGATTATGAACATGAATATGCTTTGTGAGTAGTTACGTTTGTTCCCGAGGACATGAGAGAACTCCTGCTATTAGTAGTCATGTGAATTTGGTATTTGTTTGATATTTTGATGAGATGTATGTTGTCTCTCCTCTACTGGTGTTATGTGAACATCAACTACATGACACTTCACCATTATTTGGGCCTAGAGGAAGGCATTGGGAAGTAATAAGTAGATGATGGGTTGCTAGAGTGACAGAAGCTTAAACCCTAGTTTATGCGTTGCTTCGTAAGGGGCTGATTTGGATCCATATGTTTCATGCTATGGATAGGTTTACCTTAATACTTTTGTTGTAGTTGCGGATGCTTGCAATAGAGGTTAATCATAAGTTGGATGCTTGTCCAAGTAAGGACAGTACCCAAGCACCGGTCCACCCACATATCAGATTATCAAAGTACCGAACGCGAATCATATGATCATGATAAAAACTAGCTTGATGATAATTCCCATGTGTCCCCGGGAGCGCTTTTCTCTATATAAGAATTTTTCCAGGCTTGTCCTTTTCTACAAAAAGGATTGGGCCACCTTGCTGCACTTTATTTACTTTTGTTACTTGTTGCTCGTTACAAATTATCTTATCACAAAACTATTTGTTACTGTAACACCCACGATGCGGCTAATCTCCCACGTGTTGGAGCACGACTTAGAGGCATAACCGCATTGTAGGCATGTCGCAAGAGGGGTAATCTTTGCACATCCCATGTACTGAATAAGAAAGAGGTACAGAGTTGGCTTACAATCGCCACTTCACACAATACATAAATATAGCATTACATCATCCAGATACAATCAAGGTCCGACTACGGAACCAAAATAAAGACAACCCCAAATGCATAAGATCCCCGATCGCCCTAACTGGG
>NW_021289525.1:0-2136 GCF_002162155.2 Triticum dicoccoides
CTCCTCCTCCTCCCTCCGGTGGACCACTCATACTCCTCCTCCTCCTTTCTGTAATAGAAAGGCTTTTAGTAATAGAATTTAGTAATAAAATTCTTAGTAAAAGAAATTAGTAATAGAAATTTTAAGGTACAAAAATGTATGATGCTATATGAGATTTTTTAGTAAATGTAGGTTTTATGGATAGAATTGAAAAATTAAGTAAATGTAGGTCTTTTGAATAGAATAGGAATTTTTTAGTAAAATTTCTTCTTTTGAATAGTATAGAAAATTAGTAAATGTTGAATAGAACAGAAAATTAGAAAAATTTCAGTAACTGGAAGTCTTCTGAATACAATAGATTTCGTTCGATGTCGGTATAAAATAAAATATGAAAATGCCCATGTCGATGATTAGAACTAGGATTTATGAGGATATATAGATAGATGGATGGATGGATAGATGTTAGGGATAGAACTAGGGTATTTTTAGTAAATGTATAGGTCTTTTCAATTTTTAGGGTTAGAACAAGGTATTTTTAGTAAATGTTAGGGCTAGAACTAGGATGTTTTAGATATAGGGTTTCACTAAGTCCTAAGATGAGGATAATAATGTTTTTTATATTTTGTTTTTGCTGAAATCAAGGAGCCCCTGCATCATCTCTGCCATCGTCCCCGTCACCGACCACCTCTGACCTCGAGGTGAGACCAGCCAAATCCCCATGTCGATGATGATGTAGATGTTTTGATAGTTGTAATAGAGTAGTAGCTACATGAGTAGTTGTGATAATTTTCATGGAATATGATGGAGATTTAGACATGTGATATGTAGTGTTCTGTAGTACTAGTGCTTGCCCAAGTGGCCTATGTTTGCAGGGAACACGTCATAGTGGCCTATGTTTTGCCGGAGTGTTGATTCATTTCCGTTCCAGCAAATTTCAGGCGCTCGATATGTCCTATTTTAGCAAAGGTCATGCCAGATTTTTCCGTGAATTTTAGCATGACTTGTGCTAGAATATGTAGGAAATATCGAGTGCCCTAGCTTTGCTAGAAAGAGAATTAAACGGCATTTTGACTTGACTTTAAGTCTGTCGGGGATCCATAAATAACAGTCACAAAATGAGTGAGGAAGAGTCTCCACCATATATGAGAGAAGAAGAATGCCGATTGTTGTCATGGGGGTCGCTTCTCCTTCTTCTCCTTGTGCTAGACCTTTGTTATGCACTAGGAGAAGGAGGAGTAGCGACCATCATCGACGGTCAAAAAATCAGTGAGGGAGTGTCCACCATATACAAGAGAGGAAGCAGAATCCCGACAGACCGGTAGTCAACCCGTGATGAATAATCATGATCTAATTTAGTTTTTGTAGTACATATACTTAATTTTTTTAAGTTTAATCTTTGTATTATGAACATAGGAAATGTCTTCGGACGGTGAAAGTCTCCCGGAGTGCGATTGGTGCGGCGACAACCATGGTCTGTGCGACAGGCCTCACCTGGTAGAAGGTCGGCGCTTCAGCATTAAGCTCCAGGTTACCCTCGACGTTGAAACAGTACGCAACAACGACAAGTGTTTTTTTCGTAATTAAGCACGACTTCTGCTTCTTCAACGTGTAATTTTCGTATTTTACAATTCAACTAGCTTATCCTATGCCATGCAAGACGCTATGTCTTGGAGATGATGGATTTTGAAGATCATGCAAGTATGGAAACAAAGATAGTTCACCTAAGGACCCATCATGGTTTTGATTTTGCTGTAAATCTATACAATTCGGAGAGCGTATCTCATTTTCGGTTGCTCGAATTGGGAAGCATTGTGCAAGGCGTGTGATTTTCATGAGGGTATGGTTGTCACCTTGGATCTTGGTGATCCTAACATCAACCAAGATAATATGGACATTTGGGTCCTTGCTGATACGCTTCCAATTCTACCGCTACGTGAATTTCTCAAACATAGTTATTATGTAATTTATATTGTTTATTTCAAAATAGTTGACAGCTTATTTCCATTGGTAGCTTATTTTCATTCTTCAAAGAATGTATGGAAGATGGTAGACAGAACCTACTACACCGATGACGCAGAATTAACTTATCAGGAGAAAGATCATCTTATCTCATTTATTATTGATGTTGAGAATTACAATATCAATTATCAAACTCCT
>NW_021289526.1:0-1075 GCF_002162155.2 Triticum dicoccoides
TGAAAGAGCAAACCTAGTCGCGCTACAACACATAGACGTGGTCGATCCTTGGGTGGTAGAGCACAAAACCTTTATTAAGAAGACGTACAATGACCGAGGCCAACAGAGGACGGACGGAGATATACTCAAAGAGCACAACTCATGTTTCACGCGTTGGTTCAAGCAGAAGCTTCTGTCGTACCCTTTACATGAGGATTCTTCCGCGGAAGAACAACTCATATTCGCCTTGTCACAGGGCGCCGAGCACAACCTGATGACCTATGAGGCGTACGATATCAATGGCTACACATTCTACACCGAGGCCAAGGACATGAAGAGCGATGGTTATCAGAACTCTGGGGTAACGATGGAATCCTACACCGGTAACGACAAGGACAGATACTACGGAAGGATCGAGGAGATCTGGGAGCTGAGCTACGCTGGAGAGAAGGTCCCGATGTTCCGTGTCAGATGGGCCAAGAACGTCATAAAAGAAGACCGGTATTTCACCACCATGGTTATACCCGAAGCCAAATCCAAGACCGCGGGCGCAAACGTCACCGCGAAAAATGAGCCATGGGTACTGGCTTCCCATGTGGACCAATGCTTCTTCATTACCGACCCGCCAAAGCCCAGTCGTGTTGTCGTGAGAAGAGGCAAAAGGAAGATCATTGGAATGGATGGAGTAGCCAATGAGCAAGACTTCGACAAGTACGGCGACCCGAGGATCGAACATGACGACGATGATGAAGTAGCAGCATACACCACAAGAAGAAGCAGGACCACCCTACCTAAAGGACGTCCGTTCCACAGAAGAACTCCATTTGCGAAAAAGAAGGGCAAGAAGATTGTGAACAGATAGCTAGCTAAGATCGATTGTATTTAAATCGTAGCCTTCATTTCTCGATTGTATTTCATGGGTACTTTTTGAACTATCATGAATATTTTTAAATTTCATGGACACTCGATCTCGATCCCCCTCCATCTCGATCGCTATCCCACCTCGCCAGATCCGGTCCCCCTCGCCGCCGAGCACCCCCCAGTCCACCGGCCGCCGCCGCCGACACCCCGCACCCTCGATTCCCCTACTCAACCG
>NW_021289527.1:0-1037 GCF_002162155.2 Triticum dicoccoides
CATGGGTTATCCGGAAGAAATATGTTGAACTTGGTTCGACATACTAATCTATGCATCCACAACTCAGAAAGTTATATGTTCCTTTGAGTTGTTCTCTTTAGTTGCATTCTGACCCTCGTCTATCAATTGATAGTCAAGAGTATGCGTGCGTTCGTTCATCGATGCCTATGACTCTTGTGGTCTGTCAAGCCATTCTATTCCGGAATGACTAGGAGAAACAAACTCCAGTACCTCTTCCATATCTAGGATTGGGTCAAAGTAGTTGTATTCCGCAGATCAAATGCCAATCCAGCTTTTGGTTCTGCTCTACCTTGGAGTATTACATATTTTATATCGAGATTGTTATAGGAATTGCACACCATCCCATGAACTCTTGGTACAGTGATACTTCTTGCCATCACTGTTCATTCCTCGGCCCTCGTGTTGATGCAACCGGAATACCAACAAATGAATTGTGATGTGTGAAATCAATACTGCTAGCAACTCTGTTGCTTGGTAGTTAAAGGATAATAATTTCATTCTTAGTATGTTGGTTTTCGAATCATCCTTCTAAGACTGATCGTGCTACCTAGTCCTTATTTCGGTGCACCCTTCGATTGATGAGTTAGGATCTTGTCAAGTCCTCACTCATTTGATCATATCGTCTTTCCCTCAAAAGCAAGATTGTTCTCGAGCTTAGTAACATACCGGTGGTTCGTGACTTTCCAAATATCTTCTTGGAGGTGTTACCGGGTTGTCACCTGACCGCTATGTTGAGTTCGTGATCAAGTTGGTTTCTTGTGAACCACCTTCTCTCCAAGAATCGGTGTTAGATATCCCTGAGCTAGTTGGTTAAGCTAAACGACAACTTGGAGGGTTGGAAGATAAAAGCTTGCCTGACTTAGTTCGTTCCAAAGGGATATTCTTGTGTAGTGTGTGTTGAAGAAAGATGATATCTTCATCGATTGGTCCTTGTGATCAGTTGCTGGACCTATTGTCTTATCAATCCTTTGATTTGAGTGTGGGCTATCGTCAAATCAAGTCGGAACCAACGATGT
>NW_021289528.1:0-1415 GCF_002162155.2 Triticum dicoccoides
GAGTCAAACTACAAGTCCAAAGGTGTTACATCACCTCCACTTGGGCCCATTGGCCTTGTACGACCTAGATTTAGTTTTAGGCTGCCTTGGGACGTCCTCCCACCTCCTTGGCCGCCACCCCTTGCTCCTATATAAGTAGATCCATCTAGTAGCTTTTCCTTGGGATTTGTTTAGTTAAAAGTTAGCCATTGCAACTTCGTGTACTTCGTTTGTGTCCAACGACCAGACCAAGACCGCTTACAGATCCCCACCATTATCAATACCTCATATATATTTGCAATATTCAGATTGCTTTATCATATTCTTGCTCGTTCTTCGATTGCTTGCAGGAATAGACCTTCGTGGTCAGGCTGACCGTGCTTCCGGCATCGTCAGTAACCTCAGGAGATTGGTTTAGCGATTGCTAAGGCGTAACGTCATGCACGTTTGTAGTCGGATCGTCAAAGTCGTCTCCATCAAATCGATAGTTATCATCTCATCGAAAGATCGGGACACCCCGCCTCTATCAAGAACTCGAAACTCTAAAAGACTAGACTCTAAGACCAGCAACTAGACACGATGATGCAACCGCAAATTCAACAAAGCAAAAACCCTAAAAAGATTATGCAAAGGCTCAGATTGGTTCGGATATGATGAACTAACCCTAATTTTTTTTGTGGCTTTTTCGTGGACTATAGGTATGAAGAACAGACTCGATCTAAACTACGAAAAACTGTAAAATCTCACCGAGCAACCTGGAAATCTGATACCACTTGATAGAGGCAAAGGTGTCCCGTCTTTCGATGAGATGGTGGATTTCGCTTTGGTGGAAGTCGACTTTGACGATCCGACTACGAACGTGCGAGGACGTCGCGCCTTAGCAATCGCTAAACCAACTCCGAGAGGTTATTGACCACGCCGGAGCATGATCAACCTGACCACGAGGGTCTGTTTCCTGCGAGCAAACGAAGAACAAGCAAGAAACTAAGATTGCAATCTGGATATTGAGAATATAAGATGAAAGCTTTATTGATCAAGGTGGGGTTCTGTGACGCCTTTGTCTGGTCGTTGAACACAAACGAAGTACGCGAAGTTGCAGCTATGGCGAACTTTTAATCTAAACAAAACCCAAAGTCTAAACGATGCCCTAAGGGCTGTATATATGGAGGAAGAGGGGGGGAATTTCGTGGCCCTTGGAGGAGGGGTCCGAAATCAACCCTATCTCTTGTTTCCCCACACATACGGACTCTAAAAATAGCCTATACTTATGTATTTCGAAATTACATGGGCCTGGCCCAATAATAAGGTGACGCAGCACCTAAAATAGCCTCGGGACGAAATTTATGAAGTGGCATCTTGTATATTTCGTCCAAGGCTTCATGCACCCATTATGGTGGCTTCAAAGTCCTGAAATCATCACTTGTAACTCCGTTCTT
>NW_021289529.1:0-1043 GCF_002162155.2 Triticum dicoccoides
GGAGGACAAGACAGACATGTCAGAAGATTATAATATGTTTGCTGAAATTCCGCCCTTCAAAGTGAACACCGACCCAAGCATTAAGTTAAATGATGAGGATGCTCCATGGATACGGCACAATCGTAAGCAAGCAGGGACACAAGGGAAGAAATGATGTGTAATAATTTATTGTACCAAACTTTGTTGAATGGATCATGTGAATTATATTACCCGTGATGTGTTTGGTGTCCATTTTCGAATGATTCGAGATACCACTGATGATACATGAAATTTGGAGTGATTTAGTCATACTCCTGCCTAGGCGTATAATATGCATACTCGTAGTCTTCATAGCCGCCGCCGTTGTACTGGTAGTCGTCGCCTTCTAAGTTGCCGCCGTCGTCGTCGCTGCTGTCGTCGCTGTCGTACTCCTGCCTAGGCGTATAAAATTTTGAATTGAATTAGTTTTATTTTTCTAAATTTTTTGATATATTATTTGTATTTTTAACATTTTGAATAGAATTAGTTTTATTTTTCTTAAATTTTTGATATATTATTTGTATTTTTGGAATTTTGAATTGAATTAGTTTTATTTTTCTGAATTTTTTGATATAATATTTGTGTTTTTAACATATTGAATTGAATTAGTTTTATTTTTCTGAATTTTTTGATATATTATTTGTATTTTTAACATTTTGAATTGAATTAGTTTTATTTTTCTTAATTTTTTGATATATTATTTGTATTTTTAGAATTTTGAATTGAATTAGTTTTATTTTTCTGAATTTTTTGATATAATATTTGTGTTTTTAACATATTGAATTGAATTAGTTTTATTTTTCTGAATTTTTTGATATATTATTTGTATTTTTAAGATTTTGAAAAAGAAAAAGTATTTTAAAAATACCTTTAGTCGCGGTTGGCCTGGCCAACCGCGACTAAAGGTCGTTGCGCGCGGGAACGCAAAAACCCGCCAAAAAACCCTTTAGTCGCGGTTGGTCTGGCCAACCGCGACTAAAGGTTACCCTTTAGTCGCGGGTCGCCTCCCCAACCGCGACTAAAGG
>NW_021289530.1:0-1028 GCF_002162155.2 Triticum dicoccoides
CAATGGTGGGACAGCCACAGGCGTACTCTGCCAGTTGGAACAATCATCACCTGGCCAGACTTCCAGGCTGCTTTCCGTGCCCGCTTCATCCCACAAGGAGTCATGGACCGGAAGAAGCGTGAGTTTCGCAACCTCACCCAAGGCAACAAGACTGTTGAAGCTTATCAGCGGGAGTTTCTGGACTTGTCTCGCTATGCTGAAGAGGACATTGCAACTGATGCACGTAGGCAGGAGAAGTTCCG
The DNA here is from genome assembly GCF_002162155.2 of Triticum dicoccoides. NCBI lineage: Eukaryota > Viridiplantae > Streptophyta > Magnoliopsida > Poales > Poaceae > Triticum > Triticum dicoccoides. The sequence continues at coordinate 243 of NW_021289530.1, forward strand.
TGACGGCCTTCAAGCTGACATCAAGCTCGCACTTCTAGTGCACGACTTTGCTGATTTCGCCACCTTGGTGAATAAGGCCATCAATGTTGAGACTGGTCTTCAAGAACACCAGAGCTCTCAAAGGCGCAACCGTGACACGGGCTCATCTTCGGGCCCGCCCTCGCAGAAGCGTAAGATATGGATCCCGAACAGCATGTACCGTCCAAATGCACCAGCCCCAAGGCAGTCTTACGCTGCACCTCGTCTGCCTACTGCTCCAACTAGGCTGCCAAGGCTTCCAGCTCCGCCACCCCAAGCTCCTGTTCCCACTCCCAATAATGGCCTGTGCTACAAGTGTGGTCAACCAGGTCACCGTGCTAGGGATTGCATTCAGAATCAGAATCAAGTGGCCCTTCCAGCCGCTGGCCGTGGAAACAACCAGACCCGCAATAACAATGCCAAGTCTTATGGCCGTGTTCATGCCAACCACGTTGATCTGAATGAAGCTCAAGACCAGCCTGCTACTGTGATGGGTACACTCCTCGTAAATTCAGTACCAGCATCCGTTTTATTTGATACTGGTGCATCGCATTCATTCATGTCTGAAGATTTCGCATTCATGCATGGCATTAAAAGTGAAGACATGAATGCTTCACTATTAGTACACACCCCTGCGGGCCAATGTCGAACCTCCATGATTTGCAAGGACGTCCCCGTTGAAATCGAAGGACTGGAATTCCTTGTCTCACCCATCGTACTAAAGTCTTGTAGCATTGACCTCATTCTGGGAATGAATTGGTTAAAGGC